>NW_010183692.1:0-18092 GCF_000695765.1 Mesitornis unicolor
CGGCCATCCAGCCAGTTTTTGACCCAGCAAAGCATGTGCCCGTCCACGCCATGCCCAGCCAGCTTCTCCAGGAGGATGCTGTGGGAGACGGTGTCAAAGGCCTTACTAAAGTCCAGGTAGACAACGTCCACAGCGTTCCCCTCGTCCACCAAGCAGGTCACCTCGTCATGAAAGGAGATGAGATCAGTCAAGCAGGACCTGCCCTTCCTGAACCCATGCTGTCTGGGCCTGATCGCTTGGTTGTCCTGCATGTGCCGTGTGATGGCACTCAGGATGATTTGTTCCATCACCTTCCCTGGCACCAAGATCAGACTAACAGCTCTGTAATTCCTTGGGTCTTCCTTCCAGCCCTTCCTGTAGATGGGTGTCACGTTTGCAAGCCTCCAGTCGACTGGGACCTCCCCAGTCAGCCAGGACTGCTGATAAAGGATGGAAAGTGGTTTGGCAAGCACCTCTGCCAGCTTCCTCAGGACCCTGGGCTGGATCTTATCTGACCCCACAGACTTGTGTTTATCTAAGTGGTGTAGCAGGTCACTAACCACCTCTTCATGGATTATGGTTGCTTCACTGTGCTTTCCATCCCTGTCTTCCCGCTCAGGGGACTGGGTACCCAAAGTACTGCTGGTTTTCCTACTAAAGACTGAGGCAAAGAAGGCATTAAGTACCTCAGCCTTTTCCTCATCTCTGGTCACCAGGGGTCACCTTCTGAGTCCATTTCCTCTTGTAAATACAAAATGCTGAGTTTCCCTTATTTATTTGAATATTTCCCTTCCAGAGTACACAGCTGAAGGATCAAGACACCTTTCTGCTGAGCTATGAATTTCTCACAAATTAATTTTCTCCTTAGCAATGTTCACTGACCAAATTAGAAGACTGGCCAAGTTTTCTCTGGCAGGTAATGCTAAGTAATGTAAGTCAGTATTTCTGTACAAGTTTACTATCATAACACGCTTTTCTAAAATGTTTGCCAGTGCCTTGCTACAACTCTGCCCAGCTCTTTTAAGGAAAAAAAGATACACCAACATTTTTATAACAGTATGAATTCAGACTCAACTGAAAATCAGAACTCAATCCTACAAGTTTTACACACACATACACATTAGTATTCTTCTTGGCTTTAAAGAGAATGTCCAGACAAGTCCCAGTGAGCTGAGAATTATGATGCTTTACATTTTGTCAGTTTGAGTGTTTGGACGATACTCAGGGATTCACATTCCAATTTTGCCACAGATTTCCTCTGTGACTGAAATACATCTATTAGGGCCAGCTGCACAAGGTACTATGGTATTTAAATGGGGAATAAGGGAAGGAAGTATTTCTCTTAACTAGCTCTGTCTAAAAGTCAGTGCCCTCTGTGCGGATTCCCTCGATAGACCAAGAACAGAAATAAGAACATCTGGAGAAATAGTCAGACCAGATAAGGCATCTCTGACAGTAATCCCAGGGATGGTTTAAAATATGACTGCCCCAGCTCTCTGCCTTTGACCTTAAGAAACCATTCTCAAAGGAAAGACCCCACCTCATACACTTCTGTTCACAGTCTGGTGTATCAGCTTAAAGCATGGAGAGGTGGTTTTCCATTTCCAGCCCAATTTCAGCATGGTAGCTTTGGGCTACTGAACAGAAAGAGAGCTGGAAAGAAAATGTCCAAAACCATCCTAGTAAGAGTCACTAGAAAATTCAGAAATAAAACTAGAAAGCTAGTCAGTATTCCTGACAGTGTAACATGTTTCTGTGCCTCACTTCTAGAAGTATAAGACAGAGGGGACAGATCCTCTCTCTCTCTCAGAGGGATTTTATAAAATGTTGAAGAGTGCAAGGTGCTGCATAATATACTAATGACAGCTGCAGGAACATCCTAGCCCTTAGTTTTCCATTTAGACCTTTATTATTGGCAAAGAAAACAAGCTATTTTTCTTTTTAAAAAGCTTTTTTAGAAGAAAATACATAAAGTATTAAGAATTTTCCCAAGTATTTATAACTGAAAAAAAAAATAATTCCAACTAGCTGTAGTCTGCTGAGGGCTCCCTTTGGCACGGCTCTTCTGCTCATGTACTAGCACCAGCCAATCTCTAGGTACAACCACTGTACCTCAAGCAAAGCTGACTGCCTTCTAGAAAACGTGCATGATCCTTAAAGGATCACAATCATTTTAGCCGAGTGAGAAAGAGCTTTTCATGCTAACTTACCATTATCTGTGACTTCTTTGAGGAAAAGTTCCTCCTTCAAGCACATCAGATTATCTACTTGGATCTGAAATCCTTTCTGTATTATAACTATTGCTTGAAGATTAACATACATTATATTTTAGGCTCAACAGGGCTTTGTTACTCTGAAAATTTTCAAGCAAGTCGTACATCCTGATATATAAGTAACTACACACCCAATTTGCTTGCATTTCTGTGTGTACCTTTGTCTCCAAGGCCAAATGACTCTTTTGTGAGGGGAAAAAAAAACAAGAAACAACCTTTCAAAAAATCTGGACATTTCATCACTGTTTCTCTGCCAGCATTCTTTCAAGGGAACACCCAAAGCATAAAAGCCATAAGCTAAACAGAATTTGGGGGCTCCAGCAAGGTAAAGGGCTTCAGCCTATGCATCCCATGCTTCTATAATGAAAGCTTTTCACAAGCTTCAGTGTACCGTGTTACTGGGACACAAAAAGCAGAAAGGAATCCTACATTTCCTTAGACCACAGAGTTCTGTCTTTCTAAGTGCAGTGCTTATGTGCATGACAGATGGGCTTTACAGGAAGGAGGAAGATGTAAAGGAAGTCTGGTGATGCAGGCATTGTCCTAAGTTCATGTAAGAGGATATCTGTATTGCCTAATCTGGGGCAATACTGTAGGAAGCAAAGTCAGGACTCCACATTTCCTTAACTGCTTTCTTGAAGCTCCACTTGTTAGGTTGGATATCCTAAAAGATGAGTCTACTTTTCCCAACTGTCTATACAGTAATCTATGTTCTTTTCTTTCCATGTTAGATACCAGAAATAAGATGAAGTGGGTAGCCCAACATGCTAATATCCCCAAAATCACTAAGAGCAACTTCGTTCTCTTATAAAAATAGCCTATTAAAGTACTACATGTTCCCTAGAAATCTGGTCAAAGATGGGACATCTCCAATACAGTTCAGTCTGTTTCTTTTCAAGGTTTAAAAAATAAATGTTGCTATTACCGTCTGGGTTATTGAGTATGTCAAGACATTATACGGCCTGTAAATCAGAGAGTAATTCCCAATTGGTTAATATTACAAATAAAATCATTCTTTACCTCCTTATCACATAAAATAGATCTAAAACATTTTAAAGAAGACAATATAACACATTGCCTGGAGACCTGCAGGTAAACCACTGTTTCTAAGTAATTTCAATTTCTAGACAACACATTTTCACTATCTACAGCAACTCACAGGTTGCGTTCATCTGTTTCAGAAATTCCTGTACTCACTTCCAGTTTAGAGCTCAAACTCCCTGTAGTCAGCGTTGCTTCTGGCTCAATGCCATACTATCATACTCAAAAGCAGAATAAGCTGTGAAAACAACTCAGTAATTAACAGCAATTTGTATAAGAGGTAAAATATCTTTGTAGTAGGAGTATAATGGAATCATTATTGAAAGCTGTCTAAAAGCACTACATGAAAATAGAGAGAAAGATGTTTGACCTAAACTACATCAATTTCACAAATAAAGCCTTAATAATAGCTTCCAATCACACTTGGCTGGGCATTATTTCCCAGACATGCGAGGGCTGCATTACAAGGCCAGAAGCAATGATTCACTCTGCCAGCTGCTGTGATGGCACAGGGCAGCTTGTTATTCTGTCACAAGTTGTTTTGTACATGTTGTTAAAGCTTCTATACATCTGATCCCTCAACATTCTCTCTATATAAACATGAAGGTAGGGAATTTTCCCCATTTCTGAAATATCATTTACAGACAGTTTTGGAAAGTACAAGAAAGAACTCAAATTATCTTTTACTCAAAGAAAAAGAATTCTCAAAGGATACTGACTGAAAAAACGTGTTGAATGCTTTCCACCCAAAGACAACATAAACGTATGCATTCAATGTTATGTGTACATCTGCATCCATTAGCACTGCGGGTTGTGCATCTCTGTGCAGTTCTGAATTGTAAAACAAGCAGACAATGCTCAAAGGCTCTGCATCTTCTCTATACCAAGCCTTGTCTAGATCCTCACCTGTTCAAATTTCCACAAGCTGAAAGCAGAAACTGGAAAGCCAGCCTACCAGTTCCATAATCAGACTGGTGAAGCCTATTATTTGTGTCAGTAACCACCTTAAGGTCAACATTAGTATTCAAAGCCCTTGATTACTCCAACCATATGATCACTGTATGTTTTAGAGACTGACTTTCTTGTTCTTATACCTCTTTGCCCTCATGAAGTGTCTGCTATTTTCTCTTGTCTAACAGGTGTGATATTGGGCACACTTTTAGCAAAAGGCGCAGCTTTATTTGCAATGACTCTCCAAAGGTTTGGAAATGAATAATTGTAATTTAACAGCTGAGTAAAACATTAAACAACTTCACTGGACATCTTCATTTTTGGTAGTTTATCTGAGTTTCTCATAGACTGGCTTACCTTACGAGATTTCTAGGATTCCTCCTTCCTGAACTTCCTGGAGATAAGCGTGTCTTTCAGCATGCTGACATTGCTGAGTCTGATCCTGGATAGCACCCAGACTTTTAGAGGAGCAGTCTATGTTGGGCATATTTTGCAATATCTTCTTAAACATTCAGAGGGAAATCAGCAATATTTCTTGTTGCAAAGTGATAAGTTGAGGGTCTTAGTTTTTCTGACAGGTATCATCTGGTTCTTCAGTCTGCTCCTTGCAATAAGCAAGTAAGGCAGTAGTCAAACTCTTCAGAAACACACTGCTGTCTTCAGTAGTTTTTATGATTTCTGATTTCCCACTGACACTCTCTTCAGATCACATACGGTGTTCACACCTCTTCAATACCTTAGAAAAACGGAGTGAGTGACTTCTAGCAGAGTTGAAAAGCTTGTACTTTAATCCTTCTCAAGAGGGAAAAATCACAGATAAAAATTTCCTGCTTGAGGGTATAAGCTAACCTCTACATGCCTGAGGTTAGGAGAGATGGTCCCTTTCAAGCATATCATTCCAGGACTATCTGCTGTAGGCTTTCCTTGCAGTTTTGTCATGAGGGACTGGCCACTGTCAGAGGTATGTATTGGACTAGGTCGCCACAGCCATTGCAATATAATAGTATGCTTCTAGTCTTAGCATTATAATTAATTTATTTGTAGTTTCATCTGTTATGCTGCCCCTTCATATTATAATAAACTTCAAAACTTCAGCTGCCACAGGAAAAGTAAGTTGTTCTCTAGAGTTAGCAACAGTGCTTTTAAAGTAACTGAAGTTGAGGCATCATTTAATACCAGTTTCTCCACTGCCACAGAAAACAGTACAAGATGGGTGAATCATATCTGAGCTTTGAAGCTTAAGTATCTGCTTAAATTCTAACGAATCGGGGAACTTGAAGCAATAGTTCTGCAGATTTTGGTAAAAGTAGTATGAATGTTCCATCCTGAAATCTGTAGCTAAAGAAAGGCATTTTGTCTTACTTTCAGTGCATCTTCTATTTATAGTCTTCAGACCGAAGGTGCAGAGGAAGCAAGTTGAGGAGGAACGATTCTCACATAAAAGGACTATTGTACCACAGCAAAATTGCATGTGACCCAATTCAGAGCACAAAGCATCAGGAAAGAGCAAAGACTGCTGAGAGAGCAAATTCACAATCTGAACACTTCAGAGATTTTCCTGAAAGTAAAAGAAAGAATAAGATAGAATGAATGAGAGAAAAAGACAATGACTAAAATCACCTAAAATTGTTTGATTGAATCCTAATAATAAAGCATCCAGATACATCTTCAGTTAAACTTGGAATACACGTTGAAGAATCCTGTCTTACTTGTTCATGACAGTTGAATGCCCAAATCCATACGTACAACCAAGTTTATGTAATAACATTTATCATGCTTGTTATTTAGTTGTCAGATATAGTCTTGTAAGACTGTAGTCTTATTCTGGGATGATACAGAATAGTATAAATCACATTTCATTACAAACACTGCTAGAACATGGAAATCCAGTAAGAATTATGCAAATATAAATAAATACTGTGAATGGAACAATTAGAAGAGCTACATATCCCTAAGCTTCTCCACATCAAAAATAGATTAGACATCTGTTTGTATTTGAACACACATGAAAGCAGATCCTTAAAGATTCACAGATTTTGCAAGTGTATCCATTTGGAGCTATATAAACTTTCAGACTCTAATGTTTATAGTGTCTTTAAACCTGACACAGAGGCACCTAGAAACAATAATGAGACAAAACTGTGGCACATACTAACTGCTCACCTGCTTCTAACCTCACTGGGAGCTTTGCTGGAGTAAAGGCAAAGCATGTCAAGATATGAGACAGTTTGTGCCTGAAGATGCCTTCATGCCATGTATGCATGGCTTTCAGACAACAAGGTTCTCTCAAAGATTTTACAGAATTTTAAAAGGCTTTAAAATGTTGGCCCATTGCATCCCTGATAGATAGGATAGATAACCGCATGCCACCTTAGCATTTACTGTCTTTGAAAGTGATCTGCAGAGTCTAAGATAATAAAGTGGCTTAAGAAGAAAGAGGATTAAAAAAAGATTTCTATTTTTTTGTGTCACAGAGTCCTTTAACTACAGTGCAACATACGTGTACTTCTCTAACTGTAACCTAGTTTACATCTCTTGTAGAACAATTCTGCAATTGATCAAAGACATCAGAAAGACTACACGTAAAATCCCGTCATAAACAGTCCCTCAAACACAACACCATAAAGGAACTTACAGTATCAGAATTACAATGTAGTAGTGAGTACCCTGTGGTCTCTGCGGTGTCCGCAAAGAAAACCACAAAGCTTGCAACATTTGTAGTCTCTCGTTTGGAACGGAAGTCATGTCCTTCGTTCACAGGCTCCTTCCTTCAGGTCTGCCTTGCTCGGGCACCGCTGACCAGTTGCTAAGCAGCTCCTGCCATCTGCTGAGGTGGGGCCTCACTGATTGGGAAGGTTCCGTTAAAACCCTCACAGGGAAATGGACCATTCCCATTTGCACTAACAGTGGCAACAGCACAGGTGCAAATGTATCAGGGATGGAGTCATCCATGTGATTAACAAACATCAGGACAAATCTTTTTTTAACCCTCATTCCAAATTCACCTTCCTGCCTTTTTGCCCTTGGTTGTATTACTATCTGCCATATCTCCTGCCAGACTGACCCTATAAACGAGGTCAAATTTCCCCACTATTTATCTAACCACACACTAACATGAAAGCAGAGGCCATACACCTACACTCAGGTCTCGCCCATGATGTTGGCTCCGATATCATGGTGGATTCACAAAATTCTACAAAATGTTTGCAGTAAAAAATCTGCTTCTCTCTCAAAGCTTTACTGAATCATCCGGGTGTTGTAAAATATTCACTGCATGGCACACTGCAAGTTGCAGACACATTTGAATACTTAGTTGCACCTACAGACCAAGACCCTTAATCAATCACATTAAGAGTTTATATAAAACAAAGTTCTACAGTATTCTGGATTTTCATTCATTAGCCAGTGAATACACCTGCTAACCTCAAATTCATACCTTCAATTTTCATGCTTAAGTTTTCATATATTTACATTTCTAAAGATTATTCAGTTTGGTTATGGTGTCAAGTTTGTTTATTTTTCCTTTTTTCTTGTTTTTCCTTCTCATACACCCCAGGATGCCATTTGCCTTCCTGGCCACATTGCTGGCTCATGGTCATTCTGCTGTCCACCAACACCCTCAGGTCCTTTTTCCTGAGCTCAAGCCAGAGCTCTCTGTTCAGCCAGGCTGGTCTTCTTCCCCACCAGCTCATTTTCCAACACACCACAACAGCCTGTTCTTGTGCCTTTAAGAGTTCCTTCTTGAAGAGTGTCCGGCCTTTCTACACTCCATTGACTTTCAGAACTGCCTCCCAGGGGATTCTGCCAACCAAGTCCCTAAACAGGCCAAAGTCTGCCCGCCAGAAGTCCAAAGTGGCAGTTCTGCTAGAACCCCTCCTTGCTTCACCAAAGATAGAAAACTATCATTTCATGATCACTATGCCCAAGACAGCTTCCAACCATCACACTCCCCACAAGACCTTCTCTATTTGCGAACAGCAGGTCCAGCAGGGCACCTTCCCTTGTTGGTTCCTTTACCAGCTGTGTCAGGAAGTTATCTTCCACACACTACAGGAGACTCCATGACTGTTCCCTCTCTGCTGTATTATACTTCCAGCAGATATCCGGGAAGCCAAAATCCCCCACGAGTACAGGGGAAAGTGATTGTGAGACTTCTCCCAGCTGCCTACGGAATATTTTATCTATTTCTTCATCCTGTTTGGGTGGTCTATAACAAACTCCCACTGTGATATCTGACTTGTTGGCCTTTCTCTTGATTCTCACTCATAGGCACTCGACCCTGTTGTCACTATCGCTAATCTCTAGGCAGTCAGAGCATTCCCTAACATACCTGGCCACCTCACCACCTCTCCTTCCTTGCCTATCCCTTCTGAAGAGCTTATACCCATCTGTGGCCGCACTCCAGTTGTGTGATTCATTCCACCGTGTTTCTATGATAGCTACTATAGCGTAGTTACCCCAATGCACAATGGCTTCCAGTTCCTTTTCATTATTGCCCATGCTGCGTGCATTGGTGTAGACACACTTCAGTCGACCTAAAGGCCCTGCTACCTTTTCACAGGGAGAAGTCCTAATTTCTGCCAGGCCATCTTCAGGAGTTTCCATGGTTGCCCAGGAAAGGTTGCCCCAGAAACCTTTTCTCCCTTTGAGATAGACATACCCCATCTGTAAGCAGCCTAAGGAGAAGTAAAGTGTTTGCCTAAAACCATCATCCAAAGCACACCACAGTGCTTCCACAATATCTGGAGCTGAAGAAGAACTGGTAATATTTTTCATTCAGGGAATCAAGTATTTGGTGTTAAACTCTGACTGCACTTCAAAGTAATTGCTTTCAGCTCATAATTTCATGCTTAATTCACAGGAACACTTGTCTGAATTTCACACTGGCTACTAAAATACCAGTGCAAAAAGTGGAAATAAGGACTAGTATATGAAGAGTGCAGACATTTACATCTATGTAAAGATCAATACATGAGGTAAGTGCTTTATTCCTCAGCCTTTGTGCTTCATTTCTAAGATTTATTGCTGCATGGATAAAGTTTAAGTTATTTGCTCTACCCTTTTCAAGGACGATGGAAAGAAGGGCAGTTATGAGTACCTATTAACTGTCCACTTGATTTGCCTGTAAATCATGGTGAAAGATTTCTGTTTTATATATTTAAAACAGTGGAAAATATATATGACCGATCACAACTTTTTGTTAGAGTTGTGCGTATTCTTCAATGAATATGTTAAAAGAATGATTGTGATTTATTCTGTCTTTTAAAAGGAAAAGAACTTCAGCCGACTCTTGCAGCTATACTGCTCTCAGACCTGTGAAAACAGATGCAAAACAAGTATTGATTAGGAACATTTGAACTGTAGGAAGAATTAACAGCTTTTGTTTGTTTGTTTCAGCTTTAGAAGAAAGGCCTGTGAATATAAAATATTCTAGTACGTGTGGACTAGCAATGGCAAAGACACACCGCTTTTACCATGATCTGAACTTTTTCTTTTAATCTCTATGTCTCATTAATCTGCTTTCACATTGTCTGAGGACATGTTGTTAGCATGCAGCACAAAGGATAATATCCTTCCTCAACAGGCCACAGTCCTCTTCCATTTCTCTAAACTGTCCCATGAACACATTAACACCTCTCAGGCAAGAGCCTGAAAAATTATCTTCAGAATTTTGTGTCTAGACAGCTGACAGTTCTTGTTGCAGACAGATGTAGACTCTCACTGTAAAACTTCAGCAGCCTGAACATTTGCAGTTTTACATGGTTCTGTTGTGCCCTAGGCTAGAAGGGCAAGAAAATGCTATCGTCAGCTCAACAGACACTTAAAGTCATTTTGCAGGAACTTTCTCTCTGATTCTTCAGAAACTGTCATATCAGCCTCCTATACGTATTTTGATTTCAAATACAAATTAAAGTTACTAATTCATACACCATGGTGTCTGCTTTGAAATCTTTAGGTCAGGAACAAAAGTGAGCTTTTAATCAATAAAAAAACAACAAATGTACAGTAGTGCAAGTGTAGAACCAGAAGGTATTCTGGTTCTTTCAGCTCTCCAGGCGACTCCCTCTTTCCACATTAGAGCTAGGGAGTTCAGAGTATCTGCAGATGGCACAGAAAGACTCTTAAATACATCTTCTAGGTTTAGAAGTATTTTCTTCCCTTTATTTTGATTTCAGAAAGTTGACAATGCTATGCATTTTTTCTCATCTCATTACTGATGAAACACTTCAGTGGCCGCTTTGCTACTTCCAGCACTGCTTTTCTTTTGTTCTGTGTCTCAAATGTGCTGTCCTTTGCCACACTGTTTATTGTTTTGTCATTTTAAGATGAATTCATGGAACTGAAAACAAAGTGATTCATAAGATTTTCTTAAGGTCAAAGCTAAAAACAACCATAAACAACGAGTACAATACTTCAGGACCAACATGCTGGTAATGCTGTCTCAGCACTGTCACAAGCCCGGAGCAATGCAAATTTTTATACTTCACAACAATACTGAAGGCTACTTCAGAAGTTTCTAATTCAGACTTTCCAGCAAAATGACTGCCAAAGCTAAGCACAGTATCTCTGTTTAGGACCAGTTTCTGCTGTGCCAACTCAATCTGAATGGTACATTAGCCCTTAAGAAGCCCAGTGGAACATGGTGAAACAAATCATGAAGGCAGCACACAGCATGAGTAATAATGTTAGACTGTGTCTGTGTTGCACAAGGAGTAGAGGTGAAGAACTTCCCAAGCCCTGGAATTTCTCTGTATGAGAATTTTCTCGGGGTTTTTTGTTTGGTTGGTGGGGGATTTTTTTGTTGTTGTTTTTTGTCTCGGGGTTGTTGGTTGTTTGGGTTTTTTTGCTGTTGTAGCAACAGAACTTTCACAATTTCCATTTATCTTTGAAAAAATACAATATTTTTAATGTCAGTGACCTGACTGGATCTCTCACATCCCAGATAACAACTTTAAATCAGTACAGTTTTTACCATGAGAAAAATACACTCCAAATTGCCTTGTGCATATTTATCTACACAGAATAAAGCAGAACACAAATAAGTAGTTCAAATTAGGCAGACATTATAGTGGACTGATTTTCTACATCCCTTGTGTCCAAATAAATCTAGAATAAGTAGCAGAAATTATTCTCAACTAAGAGAGGAGAGATAGGGGAGAGTAGATGAAAGAAGAGGTATTTAAAACTCCAAACCAAAAGTAAATTCTAATCCAGTACACACTACAGCTAAATCTGATCAACTGTTGAGGGTTTTATAACATACAGAAGCTTCTTTATTCCAGAGATTATCCTCCTCTTCTTACAGATAATTCTCTTCAAGGCACTTTTTTCCATACAAAAATGCCTTGTATTGATAATGAAATTCAGTGACAAACCTGTGGGTTCTCCAAAGACAGATTGCACCTTTTGGTGAATTATTGCATCTCCTAAAATGTGAACACAGACTGTTTTGCTCAATAATTCAAATAGATGTCAGGAATATGGTAGGTTTATGCATACTATTTCTTTTGCATAACACAGACTTTTGTAACATGCAGGAGTATCTTTCTTTTTCAAATGCATTTTTATTAATTTTTCCATGATTCAACACCATAATTCAAGTTATATAAAAGATGCAAAGCACTGAAATGCCACAAAGAACTCCAATAATGTGCTATTATGTCTTGAAATTTATGAGATTCATATGACACACTTTGCATTATGGAAACAATTTTACCAAGATTGCATACAAAGTTTGATACTTAAGTATGACTGTGTCCTATTATTCTGTCAGAATGCAATGTTTGGGTATTTTTCCTCAGCATTAAACTATAATTGACAGAAGCCAGTGATGCATAGAATCAAACAATCATCCTTTTACCTTCAAAGGCTCTTCAGCCTGACCCCTAAGTCTACACCTTTGACAAGGCAAGTGAAATGGTAGAACATATCCTGGTGGTGACAATGAAAGGAAATTGATTGTTAATATGAAATAGGTCACCTTTATGACTACATGTCAGCTGCAAGCAAGTGATAGATGCCTAGGAGAGATGCTTCGCCCTACAGAGGTACGAGTGACATGTGAAAATTTTCAAGCAGAAGCTGCTTGCATAAAAGCCATAGAACATAATGAAGAGGAAGTGGTATCTGACCTTTAGGGAGGAGAAAAATGCAGAGGGATTGTGTAGCTGACAGGTACTTTTGTAAAAACAAAAATTAAAAGTTCAAGCTGTACTATAGTCATACTGGGGCTTGTTCTTTTTCCTGTACAAATTAGTACTTTACCTGTGATCTCCAAAATAACACGAGTTAAAATCAGAGGTACAGAAAGGGTAGAAAGAGTTATAATATTACCCTAGGACTCTGTAAG
The DNA here is from genome assembly GCF_000695765.1 of Mesitornis unicolor. Classification (NCBI taxonomy): domain Eukaryota; kingdom Metazoa; phylum Chordata; class Aves; order Mesitornithiformes; family Mesitornithidae; genus Mesitornis; species Mesitornis unicolor. Next base: position 12,595 of record NW_010183692.1, read on the forward strand.
TATAGACATTTCATTATGCTTCCGTATTTTTTAATGACATGCATACATCATATGCTGTCTGTATACACAATAAACAAAGTCTAGAATCTAGTTCCTTCTTCTCGCACATTGCGTATATTACTTAATGGCATCCTGTGCTTTTTACAATACAGGGCATCTACAATAGTTTCCCCCCAGGCTGCTGGGGGAGAGGTGGAGCATGTCTCTGAAGCTGGAAGATGCTCAAGGAAGGAAAGGCAGGGAGCACAGTGAAGCAAGTTCCTACTCAACCAGGCTTTCTATTGGCCTCAAATTTCAGGATGGCCCCTTCTTCCATGGGACTTAATTTATCCAATTTGTCAAGAACAAAAAAATGTACAGATTAGTAGCTCAGCATTAATCAGCTGCATCAGCCTCCTGTCATTCCACTCCCACAATATTGAAAGCCCTTTCAAAGAATCAGTGCCTTGGAGCTCTGGATAATCACCATTTAATATTTGAAACCACCATTCAGGAGGTACCTATCTATCAATATGTCACTTTACATACTAATAGAGCAATTCTTCTTATATTGTACCAGATTTTAAGAATCTCAAGGTGTTTCAGAAACAGCAAGCCTTAAAATTCTTACTGGATTCTTGTGGTTTCCAGAGAAAAAGTTGATTTGGGGGCCTCAGTCGTTGCCAAATTTCTGGAAATAATTCAGTCCTGATCAGCGGAAATTAAATCTCTTTAAAAGGATGTTTAGTTTAATGCTTAAAAGTTGAAACACCAGAAGTGGTCACTCACCTCTAAATTAAAGCCATAGTCTGTCAGAAGTCACTACTGCTGTCTGCTGGGTCACCTATTAGACACAGAGTCTTCAGAGAACACAAAACACAACACATGCAAACAGAATTTGTAAAATGTTTTATGCTACTTGATCATAACCTTAAAAAAGTATTGATTAAATTTAAGATATAAAGAAAAAAATGCTAATGACAGATAGCAAGGTTGCTGAGACATCAACATTTACAAGCACTTTGCTGAGTTGAGTGTTTCTTTTCATCTATCCAGAATGACTTTTGCACATTTTTATATTCTAAAAATACAGGATTAACTGCATCTGTTAGATCAATAGCATAAAGTAGCAATGCTGTCTTCCATAAACAGTCAGTTTTATGAACCAGATTATTAGTAGTTAAATATTTAAAGATGCTTGCCCTTTGGATCTCACTTTGATGCTTGCAGCCAGAAAATACTGTCTTCCAGCAGCACATCCAGAATCCACAGTGTGGGAGGAAGATTTTGAACCAGTTCAAGAGCAAAATTAATTTTCCATCCTTCTAGACATAAAAAGAAAATCAAGAATGTATTAAAAAACAATACTGCACATTTTGGCTCATTAGAAATTGTCTTCAAGGAATAATGCAGAATGAACCATATGAGATAGGCACAACAAATTGAGAGGGCAGAGCGTTAGCCAGAAGGGTTTTGTAATTGCATATGAGAGTCCAAACATACGGACAGTGGCAGCACAGCAAAAGAGTGAATCAACCACTCACACTTCCTGTCTTTGTGCCATTTTCTGTTTCATGACTTTTCCTCTCCTCTGCAGTGTTTGGCACCCTCAGTCCTTCTCTGTGTTCTAAGCACATCGTCATACCTCAGTCTTTCCCATGATTTGCTCCCCCAGTCTCTGTTCAGTTTTGAAAGTTTAAAAATAAATGTGTGCCAGGGACCATCTACTGTAAGTAACTTCTTGAAACAATATTTCCATTAAAATGACTGGATGTCCACAAACTGGGAGGGCATAGGCAGCAGCAGAACTAGAGCTGTTTACCAAGAGGATTCCAAAAACTGATCCCAGGAATGTCTATGGGAGAGAGGCAGCAAGGGGCAGACAGGGCAATGGAAATGCTGTTATTTGGTCAACTGGTTCTTTCATCCAAAATAGTCAGTACAGCAGCAACCAAGGAACAACATACATAACCTGGAAACAGGACTGTCTCCCGGGAATTTTGCCCATTTCCCCAGGGTACCAGTCAAGCTGTATGCTGAAATGTAACAGCTGGTTTCAAACAAACTAAGAGTTACACTATAATGAAATTCTGATAGACTGAAATCCTGCCTGATTTCACTTCACAGTTACAAAGGAACTTAAAGAGCTACAGAGTAAAAATCCAAACAATCCAATACAAAAGTATAGCATTTTGCTTATTCTTGCTGTCCATTTGTATTTAGAAAGATCCTTTTCTCTTTTATCTTCTTGTGTTACTTCAATTGCATGCTCACCTTTGGGGGTCCACTAACATGCCTCCAAACCCTCTGTGGCGGACGGGACAAGGCTTATATTGTCCGAACACAAACACTGTTAAACTCTAAAAGAGCTCTTCAGCATCCAAGGCAAGGGCAGCAGGCAGTGAGGTGCTAGAAAGGTTGCTTATACAAATACATTTAGAGTGAAATTAAGGAAATCTAAGCTAGGCAACATCTGTGAACAAAGAAGAAAGCGCAATGTGTGATTAGCCCAGATATGCCAAATTGTGTATTGACTCTGTAGGTGATGCTCAGCAAGTACTTGACAGCTGGGGAGGACAGGGCTGATGGAGTTCAGAGTAAGAAGGAGCACGAATGTTAATTAGAACCATACCAAGACTGACTCCCAGAGTCACCAAGCACAGACCCCATTTCCAAAATTAAGGGATATATTTATCTACCACATAGTCCCCATGATTGCTACTCAGCTGCATCACACAGGAAGCAGCCCAATCTGTTCATACATTTGTATGAACTGTACTCGTAAATTAAATAATAAATGTGCATCGCAATAGACTCCCATTGGTTCAAAACACACTGCACTATATTTTAAAGAAAAAAATCTATGTATGCAAATTAGATGTTTACAGTGATGTCACAGCGTGACACACAACCATTTCACTGGCCAATGGTAATGAGCTGGTCACCATAACAAATTAGCATATCTGTGTAAAAATGTATGCGTCTCTACCTACATCCTGTATGTGTATCTACATACATCCATCTGCACGTATTTCTGTTCCTGTTTTAAAAGTACTTCATATAGTGTCATATCAAAACAAAATAAATTAGTCAGCACTAGTCTTTACATGAAGTCAGTTAAAGCAAGTTAGGATGCCAAAATAGTGCTTTTGTTTCCCTGAGACTTCTCAATGTATTTCAATTTAAATATAGCATATTAGTTTTCCCTAAAAAGAGGAAAGAGAAAGAATTGATCACTTTGTCACTTGGAATCACATTATCTCATAAGTATAATTCACATAAAACAAATTAAGATCAAATGCTCTGTTAACATAATTCTTTAATAATAATATCACTTAGATCTTAAACTGCTTAATTAGATTTCAGTCATTGCAATCAACAGCCTCATTGAAACTGTTCATTTATAATTTATACTCTTTGCATTTTACTGTTCATTTTAAAAACAGCATTAACAAAAAGAGCCAACAGTAAGTAGAAAAAAACCACTTAAAACCAAGGTGATTTCTAGAGATGTTGCACCCTTTAGGTTTTGGGATGAACTTATTTCCTGGTTCACTAAACATCAATGGAAATATTTCAATTGGCTTTAATGGATTAATGATTTGCCCTTAGGAAAAATACATTTGGACTTTAAACACGAATTTAGATCCAGCCGTTTGCATTTTACCACAAATCTGAATTGAATAACATAAAATTAGCTGGGCTTTTACTGAAAAGTTGACAAATGAAATAGATCTTTCAGACACACTTGAGGCCTGAACACATTCAAGTCAACTTCCAATCATTAATTAGAGATAATGAAGATATAAAGATTAGGCCTAGCCAATACAACATTTGCTGTTGTGAAGTTATGTCCTTTACTTTAAAGAACACATTTGCTTAGAACAATGTAGATGTGTTCTGTAAAGAAGGCACTTTATCCACAACTGAACGCAACCATGTTCACAGACAACGTTTTTCCTGACCGCAGATAGAAGTGGCTCATCCAGGGTCAGATGTGTTACTGTCTTGGGATAAATTACAACCATATCTGTGACAGTGAAGTACAACCTTTGGTCCTGGCCTGCAGGAACCAGGACTCTGTATTAGATACCGTTCACCTCACAGAGCGAGTGCAACAGCTCCAGGACTTTAGATAAGATTTATGAGGATTGTGGTACCTCTTTGAACAGAGAATATCTTAATGTTAATGAGACAGGCGTTTTGCTTTTATTCTTATTATTTCAATAGCCAGATCTTTATCTTCCTGTTGTTATTGCAAGATTCTATCTCTTTATATTTATATATTTATAATTACGCTCCCTTTAAATAAGCAGTGGTTGGTTAACACATTGGTATTTCTTCAATAACTACTTTAGCTACTTAAACTGAACACATTTCACTAGCTCCTTCCTAGCAGTGCCCACAACAGACCCCAGCAGAATTCTAACACCCATCCCTCTAAAGCATTCTGCTGATATGCTCAAAATATATGTGTAAACTAGCAGGCATCTGCTAAGCTACTAGTGAACTATCCAGTAAGTAAATAAATGCATCTGGGTTGCAACTACTGAGATTTATATCACCTTTCCCTGATTTCCTTTTTCACACTACAGTAAATACAGTAATGGTGCTGCCTAATAAACAGCCATAAATCTGCCTTCCTGTTTTTATGATGTTTGCTGATTGAAAAGTAATGCTGTGAAACTGATGAAGTCAGTGACTATGAATGCAGGAAGGCTTTGTGCGCTTGGGGGGGGGATTGTTTTTAGTATATTTGAATCAGTTTAGTTTGCAGGACTTTTCCACTCCCACATCAATAGGTTGGGGTTTTCTCATAACTTTCACCCCCTCTATTTTCCACACACTGTAAGCTAGATTTTTATTCCTAATAAATTCAACAGATCCAGTGCAGCTGTAGAATAAAAGAGGAGGCTTGGAGTGGTTTTAGACATGGCTTCTCACCAACAACTTAATTCAGTTCCCATGAAGTCGTCGGAAAAATTCCTATAGACTTTCACGAGAGTTGAACTGGGCTTCTGTTGCTTCCTTCCTTCCATGCTATTTCTTTTATACCTCGTCTTCCATCCTTGAAGAAGCAGGACAGATTGGGAGCACTGGTATACAACACACATCTGTTCTTAAAACTAAGTTAACAGAGCAGTGCACAGGACTTCTAAAAGTACAGGAAACATTGCCTGCAGGATCTCTGCAAGCAAAGCATGGCAGAAGCATGCAGAGATCTCCCTTACACAAATAGCCATTCTGTTTCTGTCAACATCTCAGATTTTTCTGAGCCTGATGGGACTGTCCATAAAAGTCAGACATTTCTTTTCAAGTGATCACATCTTTGAGAATAGTGATAGTGGGGGGTTTTTTTGTCAGACATTTCTTGGTGATAGTATGAGAATTAAATCAGAAGCAGACAGAAAAGGTGGATTAATTAGATGATTTTATCTTTTGCAAATCTGGAAACAACTTATTTTATCAACTGTAAGCTTGCTACTTCTGTAAGTTGGAAGTGCTACACACTAGAAAGA
>NW_010183692.1:18123-33071 GCF_000695765.1 Mesitornis unicolor
ATTAAAGCAGTTTGCAGATGTCAAATCTGCGAGATGTCAAGTGATAGTTCACAGGGAATTAGCTGTGTTTATAGTTAAAAGAGGGGAAATATTTTTACTTCCTACCAATGAGAAGATAGACAGACTGCTGGCATCAGCCACCAGAAGTGAGTACATTCTTAGCAGCTCATCTAGTCTTGCCTGTGTGCATCATTATCTCCATCCCTCTTGCCAGATGCACTAATTTCAGGAAAGTTTAAAGGGAGTTCCTTCAAAGAAAACAGTTAAGACAGGCCTAGCTATACTGACCTGTAAAAGCTCTCCCAACAGGAGGCTTAATTTCATTTTAACAATCTTGAACCCCTCCAGCACTCATAGCTACAAACTTTGCAGACTGATATAAAATCCCTGGGGCTATAGGAACCTCAATACAAAGGAAGATGCGAGACCTCATGACTGACTAAACAAGAAATCCCATTATTTTCCTTACACAAGAGCCTATGCTACAGTCTCACTCATCCTCTCACAGTAAAGCATATACTCATGCTAAAGGCAAAAAACCTCGAATCAAACACACAGCTGTACAGTGAGAATGCCCAGAGAACTGCAGAAGACTCTCTCCTTCCCAGCTGTTATTAACCCCTCAGAGCTGCACAAGCACACTGCCATACCCCTAGGAGAGGTGAATTGGCACGAACTCATTAGAGTTTACAGAATGGGGGGAACATCCATTTAATGTCTTTTTTTGATACTTAAGAATAGAAATTGTACAAACCAAAAGTTGCAGGAATGATGCAGGTGGAAAAAGCCTTCTTTTTGAACGTGAGAAAATTTTACTCTGTAACTAAATTATATTTTGCTCAATATTATTGGAAATAGGATTTAAACTCTACATCAGGACCACCATTGGTTTGAGTCATATTTTGCAGAAGGAGAAACTAAAACTGTAAATTTCAAGTGCAAAAGGAAAAACCATCACTGTGTAGCTCTGTAACACTGAAAGGTCACTGTTGTCTTGCTTTAGCCCTGGCATTCCCAGTTTATAATTTCTGTGCCTTACATGGATCTCAAGTCCCATTTTTATTAGTGCTAAAATAGACCGTCCTCCCACTGTCACACCATCTGTCTCTTTTCCTCCTGCCTGCCAGGATACAGAACATCTAGTAGTTGTTCTGAAAAAAAAATTAGAAAAGGGAAAGAAAGAATACTGCGTTGTTTTGGTCACACACTCTGCTGGCAGCAACTTTTTTCCAGCAGCGACTGTCTTCACAGAGGGACCTATTCAGCCTTCACCAGCCCATGACACATATTTAGTTAAAAAAGAAATAAAAACCAAAACCAAAACCAAACCCTCACTGGTCCGGAATGAGGAGAAATGCGATTTCCTTTCTGCTCTCCCACTGTGTGGTTTCAGAGACGGACAACTCCTCCCAGTATCAGTGCTACTTTGTTGACATTTCAGGTTCTGTATCAGAAATTTCTCCTGATGCGTTTCTGATTCAGCCTGAGCCTGAATCAGCAGCAACAAGACCTGTTCACAGCACACACCAAGAATGGGATTTTCAGAAAGTGACAGAAAACACAATATGGGCTGTTGCTGCCTTTTTAAAATGTACTTTGACTTCAAATCTACAAATGCTTTTCTGGGCTTTTTAATACAGGCGGCAGATTCTTCTTTTCCTCATAGAATGGCCCTCTGTAAGAGTAGCAATCTAGGAGGTTGCAAATTCCACCACATACTCAACGCAAGACAGAAATCCAAAAATACTGAGTGGCCTAAGTGAAACAACAGGCTGTCATTACAGGGAGCATTCTGACAAATTTTTTTAACAGATAACCAGTAGTCATAATCTCATAAAACAAGGTGGATCAGTCACTTTGCATTATACATTAGAAATAGCTGTAGATATTTTTCTAAGGGGGACAGAGTGAATCAAAGACCTGTGTGCAGGAAAAGAAAAAGGTAGTAAGAATATATCATTCAGAACAGACCTTCAGGCTTCACCAGAGACCTTCACCAAAGTCCTCTGCTGTAGTACTACACAATGAAAAAGGACTGAGCAGCACAAGACTCCTGAAACTATCAGTAAACGGGGTCTCTTGTCTACTATGTTTAATACATAGAAGTTGTATCTCAAGAGAATTTTAACATTTGTTTATTTTCTGGGTTGATGAATGAACACTTACAATGCCTCCAGTAACTCCCCTGCTTTGACTACAGGGTATTTCAAATGCGATAAAAGCGTGAGGCATGACAAAGAGGATGAACAAGATCCAGAAACACACAGACATGGAAAGTTCTGGACACCATATTTCCAACTTGTTTGCATGTGTGAACCCTTAATAATAAAACTTATTTTCACAGAAATAAATCCCAGTACTCTGTGAATCTATTCCAGTACATGACAGCATCTCATAGCTCAGATTGAGAATCTGATTGGCAAAACTGAGAACAGCTTTGAGGAACTTACTGGGAAGCTTTCATTTTTCATCCACTTCCACAGCAATATGGCTTCATATTCTGTTTAATAGTCCTCGCAACACCTTGGGTTTGTTCTTTTCCTTTGGGCTAAAAATTAATTTGCCTTGAAGTAATTTGACTTTTCAAACTTCTAAGATTTTTCATGGGAAAATAGCACCATCTGTAGGAGAAAATGGACCCAATTTCATTAAAATGTGTTTCTATTTTCATTCTATATGCCATTAAATAAAAACTTCTAAGAGAGTAACTACATCAGTTTTCAAACTAGACTCACACTTTATCCACAGAGCAAGCCAAATGGACTTCTGCTGGTCTCAGGAAAGACAGACAATGTCATTCCCATCCCAAAATAAGAGAGAACGTGCTAAGACAACAAGCTTGCTGCTCAAATCACTTTGAACACAGATAAGAGGAGCAGTAGTCTGCAGCCTACAAACCCCAAATTCTCCCTTGGCAGCAGCAATGGAGCCTTTACACACCTCAAAGTGGGTCTTGATCGTTCTTGTCCCAACAGCCATCCCCTAATGACAGCTGCCTGCTGTGTTTATGTCCAGAGTGAGTCTTGCAGACACTCTGGCCTCTGTAAATTACAGTCTTCATTTTCCGAAGGCCTTCATGCGATGTTACGTGACACACACTACAGTGCCAGATGCTCTGCTGGGTAAATTCTCGTGTTCCTAAGGAACTATACTGACTGGCACCAGCCAAGACTCTGGCTTAATACTTAGTGGAATAAACATGTGCACTGGAAATATTCTGTATTTAATAGTGATGCACTTCCATTTTCCTAGCCTTTTCAAAATGGCAATATGTCCAACATCCCAGTTTAGCACTCATCTAGTTCTTGTTGACTTGCTTGGGGCCAGAAGATAAGAATGCTTTTATTTATTTTTTCCATTATTAATACTGTTCATTAATTCCATTATAAGAAAATAATAAAGTCACATCAACCATTTATTTCCTGAACAGAAGCTCACCTGTAACTACAAAAAGCTAATGTTTGTAGCTAGTCCAGACCAATCAACACATTAAAGAATGACCATGCTCACAGAACAACTAACAAAAAATTTGTAATTCTGAAATAGTCCATGCAGATTCAAAATTCATCTACAGCTGCAAGTATAACCTAGCTGTTTTAAAGAAGGTGACAACATTACATACCTGACAGACTGGCACTACATCACGTTTTCGATACCTCCAACCTTCTTGTGCAATGCAAACAGTGAAGGTCGGAAAGCAACTGTTGGAGAAGTTCCAGCAGTGAACTCTGAGCAGCAATCTTGCAGACCATAGACTCATAGAGCAGCCCAGACTGGAAGGGACCAGGAGCCCAGAGGAGATTAGAATCATAGAATCATACAATACCAGGTTGGAAGGGACCACAAGGATCATCCAGTCCAACCTTTCAAGGTAAAAGTATAGTTGAAATGAGTTGAGTCAGCACCCTGTCAATCTGACCAGTGTAGGGGAATTCACCACTTCCCCTGGGAGATTGTTCCAATGTCTGATTGATCTCATGGTAAATAAATTTCTTCTGAAGTTCAGTCAGAATCTCTCCAGAAGCAACTTGTGTCCATTACCCCTTCTCTTTTCCATGTGACTCCTTGTGAAAAGAGAGTCTCCATCTTCTTGGTAGCCACCCTTTATGTACTGGTACATGGTGATAAGATCCCCCCTAAGCCTTCTCTTCCCAGTGCTGAACAGGTCCAATTTTCTCAGCCTTTCTTCATATTGCAGGTCTTCTAGTCCTCTGATCATCCTTGTGGCCCTTTTCTCAACCTTTTCCAACCTGTCCACATCTTTTTTGTATAGGTGGGACCAAAACTGGACACAGTACTCAAGGTGTGGTCTGACCAGTGCCAAGTAGAGAGGGATAATGATGTCTTTGTCTCTGCTGGTGATGCCCTTTTTAATGCAACCCAGCATCCTGTTGGCTTTCTTTACAGCTGCAACACACTGTTTACTCACGTTGAGCTTTTCATCCACCAAGATCCCCACATCCCCCAGGAGGGTAGCTCTCCCTTCTGGAGTGTCAACTACCCCACTCATTTTGTCATCAGCAAACTTCATCAGAGAGCTCATGATCTCAACATCCAGATCACTAATGAAGATATTAAATAGCATCAGACCCTGATCCCTGTGGGACCCCACTTGTGACTGGTTGCCAGTTAGAGAACGAACCATTTACTACCACCCTCTGGGAACGGCCCATCAGCCAGTTCCCCATCAGCTGCACAGACCACTGATCTATGTTGTAGTTAGTCAGTTTTTCAAGGAGAAGGCTGTGGTGGACCATGTTGAAAGCCTTGGAGAAGTCCAAGTAGACAACGTCCACCACTCGCCCTGCATCAGCCAAACGGGTCACTATCACAGAATCACAGAACGTTAGGGATTGGAAGGGACCTCAAAAGATCATCTAGTCCAATCTATGTCATAGAAAGCAATCAGATTTGTTAAACGTGGTCTGAGCCTGGGGAATCCATGTTGGCTTTTCCCAGTCATGTGTCCCAGTTTACTGGTGATATTACTCAGGAGGATTTGCCATAATCTTCCCGGGGATCAATGTGAGGCTAATGGGCCTATAATCACCTGGGTCCTCCTTGGAACCCTTCTTGTATATAGGGGTGACATTAGCCTTCTTCCAGTCTTTGGACACGTCTCCCGATCTTCATGACTTCTCAAAGATTATGGAGAGTGGCCTCGCAACGACATCAGCCAGCTCTCTTAGCAACCTCGGGTGGATGGCATCTAGGCCCATAGATTTATATGGGTCAAGCTCCTGTAACAGTTGACACACCAGCTCTTCCTTCACTGACAGAGGGTCTGCATCTGCTTCAATATGGATCATTGTTTCTGTGGCCTGGGACCCAGCGGCACTGGTAAAGACAGAGGTGAAGAAGGTGTTGAGGACCTCTGCCTTTTCAGCATTGTTGGTGACTAGTTCACTTCTCCTGTTCAATAGTGGGCCAATATTCTCCTTCTGTTTCTGCTTGCTGTTAATATATCTGAAGAATCCTTTCTTGAAGTTCTGACATCTCTGGCCAATTTCAGTTCAAGCTGAGCTTTTGCTTTCCTAATTGCATCCCTGCATGCCCTGGCAATGCCTTTGTCATTTTCAACAGGTGATGCTCCACTTTTCCATCTCCGGTACATTTCCCTTTTCATTCTGAGCAGGCCCAGAATCTCGCAGTTAAGCCAAGGGGGTCTCTTGCTCTGCCTGCTACTCTTGCATATAGAGGGGATGAACTGGTTTTGTGCATCTAGGAGAGTGTTCTTGAAAAGCTCCCAGCTCTCACTAGCTCCTTTATCCTCCACAGAAGCTTCCTATGGAATCCCTTCCAACTGAGCCCTAAGCCACCCATAGTTTGCTTTCCTAAAGTCTAAAACCTTTGTCTTGGAACTAACCTTCAGCGTGCTCAGCAGTATCCCAAACTCCATGATGTTGTGACCACTGCAGCCAAGGCTGTCCCTAACCAAGATATTATAGAGCATGTTCTCTTGGTTAGCAAGCAGCAAGTCCAGCAGTGCCCCATTCCTGGTTGGCACATGTATCATTTGTATGAGGAAGGAGTCCTCTAAGCATTCCAGGAACCTGAGAGATGACTGGGGAACTGCTGTGTTGTTCTTCTAGCAGATGTCTGGGTACTTAAAGTCTCCCATAAGAACCAGGTTTTGTTGACCCAAAGCCTGCTTAATTGACCCAAGTATCACTTTGTTGGTCTCATTGTCTTGGTTTGAGGGTCAGTAACAGATGTCTACTCTAAGGTCTCCCTTGGAGATGACCCCTCTGATTTTGACCCAGACGCACTCAATGGGGCGTTACCATAGTTGACCATTATTAGCACCCTGTCCAACTGCACCTCAAAAATCTTCAGTGATGGGGACTCTACCACAGTGATGGGGAGGTTGTTACAGTGAGTAGTTGTTCTCACTGTAAACAAAATTCTTTTAATCAAGATGAAGCCTCTCCTGGTGCAACTTGTTCCTGTTGCCTCTTGTCTTCTCCACATGGCTCCCTGCGAATCATTTGTTGAATTTGTTATCAGATTATACAAGAAACACGCCAGAAATATCTGTATAAAAATGAACTCTCAGACAGACAGCTGAAGCTTCATGACTAGTCCGCATGGGACAGTCTTTCATCTTTGCTAAAAAATAGCATTTTAAAATAAGCACCAAGCATTCATTTTTCAAATGTAAATAGATAAACCAATTTGCTGGTAAGATCACTGCTACCCAGTTGATACATTACACCACTCTGTTTATTAAACCACTTCCATATGTTTGCTAAGAAAATTCTAAGCCCCTCCTCACAAATTATTAACGATTTTTATGCACAGATGGTGATACTCAAGAGTCACATTCAATAGATACTTACTATTGCTATCCAGCTACCACTAAAAGGTTAACTTTGCTGCTGCTGCCTGGTGGATAACAGCATTCCTAAGTTAACTCAAGAGGTATTTTGTGCACTTAATGAGCCTGCACATTCAATACAATCTATTGCCTCCCTCCGAACTCTCTTTTCCATTCATTTCCCTCTCTAAACAGAAAAGCACGACATTCATACATGCACTCAAAGAAAGGGCAACATACTGAACAGCCATTTAGCAACGGTGCTGGAGAACACTTTGCAAATTCCACGCAGACTGCAAGCTGAGTTAGCACCGTACGAATGCAGCACTGAGCTAGAGGTGGTAAGCACTGGTGAGACGTGTCTGTTACGTCGTGTGTGTCTACTCAGCTCCTGGCTTTCTCAGAGTAAAGTAAACATCCACTGTAACATAGGAAGCTGATACACCTTAAATCTCTGTATGCATCAATACAGAATGTATGTAAAACTGAACCAACAAACTCAGCTTCACATTCCTGTGCAGGTATGAGAGACACAAATGAAATAAGGGAATGTTTTTAATTTCCAGGATGTCACACAGAGAGCAGTATATAGGGGCAGCAATAATTTCCACAACACTCTGAAATATTCTGGGTTTGGTTTTGGTTTTTATTTTTGGTGGGTTTTTTGTTTGGGTTTTCTGTGGCTTTTTTTTTTGTTTGGCATTTTGTTGTTGGCTTTCTTTGGTTTGTTTGTTTTTTTTAAAGTGTTACAGACGAGAAATAGTGATTTGAGTCTGGGAGGTTAAGAACTGAAATGAAGTATTCATAACTGTTGCAAAAGAGTTCTTGAACATCTGAATGCAGCTGACAAAAGAAGGGGTAAAAAGTACACAGAGACAAAGATATCAATTCAAGCTTGATCCAATGTTCACTGAAATAGTGAGTTGAGCCTTTAAGATCCTGTACCTCCGTGAGGGCAAACTTACATCAGGCTATTGTTAGAAATAGGGAGAAAGAATCAGCCCCTTCAGTAAAGTTCCCTGACTGTTGGTCAAATTTATGTCTAACATACACATCCTTTATCTTCCACTAAAGCAAACATATGCACTAGAGAATCTGGCTGCTTGGTAAGAATGAGTAAAACATTCAACAAGAGAGAGAACTGCATAAAGCTTTAAAAGATCATTAGTTCCATGTCCTTATTCAATGAGAAGGTGAAACACTCTCCCAATTGGCATGGATACAGTAACAGTGATAGTAACCAGTATGTGAGCCATTTTCTCTCTAAAGGGAAATAAAGAATTCCCATAGCTAAATATTCCCTAAAAATAAGTCATACTCTGGGACCAAGTCCTACTTCTACCCTCATCTTGCTGGGCAACATCATAAAAATCACTAAAACATTCTGTTTAAAACACAAGGAAAGTCTGTGGGTTTTAGAAACATTTATAGTTTATTTCATGCTGTTTGAAATGTTTATATATACTGTATCTTATTTCCTAGAATGTCATACAATTGCTTGAAAGGCTTTAAGGATGTATTGTTGCTTTTAAATGTACAAGTAGCATTTCAATTAGTCTAATGATGGCTTCCTAGGAGAACTGAAGATTTACTTAGAAACACCGCACGGATCAGAAAAGCAAGTCTTCAAGCAAATGTGTGCATGTAGGCATGCTTTCTTCTTTCCTCATCATACAGTCAGAACAGTGCTGTTATTTGCCTGTGGACCTCTCTCTTGTTAATTTAGCCTTCGTCTCTCACTCCAGTTTCTATGCTGACCTTTATTTTTTAGTGGCAGTTAGACTATGCCTGAAGGCAAAATTTAAGACCCATCCTTGTTCACATTGCCTACTGAAAATCCTTGTGGGTTTTATCATAATAGCTGCAACAGAGCTGCACAAGCTGATAATTCAAGAGATATTCCACTTGGTGTTCAAGTGTTCTGTCGCATTGGATAACATTACTAATGACATTTTTTGTCCAGCCTTCAGGTGAGATGTGGAAGAACGTAACTATTATCAAAACACCATCAGCTCACTCCAGTGGCACAGCTGTTACATATGATAATGTAAAAAGATTATTCAGCTGAATATATTAGCCTGCCCCCTCAGCTAAGGAAGCAGTCATACAGTAAAAGGGCTCATAGGAAAAACCATCTAACAAGCCAAAAAGGCAAAACAGCACAATCTGAAAAAGCACGTGTGATGTGTTTTCCCTCTAGTCCTAGCTGCTACCTCAAGAAAAATGTAATTTCTGCAGAATAAGCCAATCCTATAATTCAAAGGTAACCACAAATCTTTTGAGAACTACACCAACTCCTCTCTGGGAAGCCAGGGTGGTGTATAAAATCATTCCCTCCCAAATTCTGGTTTTGAAGCTACAGAACAAGATGTGAAGCCTCAAAGGGAAACTTCTAGGTTCTGCTGCTGAGGGCTATTCTCACATGAAATGCTGTCCATCCTACTCCTTTTGGGAGCATTGCTTTCTGCAGTTCATACGAAAAGTTTATAGAATCTGTCTGCAGAGAAATGGAGGGGGAGACGAGTGGGGGACAACAATGATACTTAAAGCAACAGCAGCTACAAAATCAAGCCTTAAATGAATTGAACAAGAAAAGCTTCAAGCCAGCACCTATACCAGGTGGCATAAGCCTTCAGTGAGATCTGGGCATAAAAGAAAGATACCTGCTGTTCCCATCAATGAAGCATGGGAACTTTATTTTTAGTAAAAATTGTAAAATTGTTTGAACAGCCCAGGAGATATGAATCAACGACTGATTTGTAGCAATCTGCTGTTCCCCCATCTTAGATACCTGGCTTTGAAGATGGAGAGGACCTCTGACTCTCTGATGCTACTTTCCATTTGATGACGTAACATCGCCAGCTGTTGCTGCCTTCTGGGATAACCCACAGACGGGGTAAAATTCACCAGGATGGAGACGGCTAAACGGAGTCTCCACTCCATTTATACACCCGTTCAAGTATGCATACTGATACAGATGTATTTTGCAGGATGTCTGCGCCATGTTGAGTTTCATTCAACAAGTTCTTTCTGAATTGGAATACCTTCTTACACAAAACATTTTCTTAAGCTCTTCCATGTACTCAGAAGTCATGATGTTTAGGATAATGAGGTTTTAATAAAATGTTTAAGTAAAACTATGTTATGTTTCTTTTACTGGGAATTTCCAGCTTCTCAAAAGCCATAAAGATTAGAAACTTAGGTTAAAAGGTAGACTAGAACTACCACCACATGAATTCAAGAGGTTAAGATGTGAGCAAAACCTCAAGGATACAAAAAAAAATATAATTATGATATCCACGCACTATATTGATCTCAATTCGATATTAAAGTAGAAAATACAGAGTTGTGACTTGTCCATACCACAACTTCTAACCAAGTCTGAATCCGGAAACCAGCAGTCAGTTTTCTACACTGTTACACTTAACATGCTGAAATGGTTCCACAGAATACAGCTAAATATAACCAGCTGATTTTGGCTACATCCAACAGAAATTATTTAGAAGAAGAGCTGGTACTTGTATTCGTGAGGCATCTAGGACAATACAAGCCTGATCCACTGCTCGAGGTTCCCAGACATTACTACAATAAGTAAAAGTTAGTTTTTAAATGTTTCTGAAAAGTCAAGAGTGCAGACGATACTCAAATTTTTAATAGAAAAAGAGCTTCCATTTATTCAGGAAGATTGCACACATAGAACAGTTCAGATTTAACAATGAAATAGAAAGCAGTATCAGCAAGGCCAGAGGCAACAGAAAATACTTTGAAAGCTTAGTATGATTTTAGGACCTGATTTTCATTTGCATTAACTTTCTGCCTCACTCCAGCACCGAGGAGTAGATTTCATGAAACTGAGAATTTTTTTCTTGCTGTTTTCTCTTGCATTCTTCTCATGCTCATCATTTGCAGCACCCCGAGAATTGAAAAAATAGTGTGCAATCAGAAAATTTCCAGTTTGCAGGGCAGTTTTTTCCCCCCCAGTGAAAATTTATGAAAGCTGTGTTTTCCTCCAGCTTTTTCCTGTGCAGACTACAGTTAGATGTGAACTTCGCCTCCTCACCAAAATGTGATGAGTAGCAATGGAATATATGGGTCAGGTTTCAAGAGATGTCTAGCTTGGAGTGTTATTTGAAGCTCAGGGATGTAAACTGGCAGACAAGCTGTCATGGGAGAAACACGGGAAGATCTCTTAGCATATTAAGTACCCTCACCACAACTCCTTTTCCTGTCTCCCCTTGCCTCACCTGCAGCTACGGAAACATGGTGAATTATAATAACCTCAGCAGCTTCATGAGTGTAATTAAACTTCCAAATCAGGTGACAAACTCAAAATAAAAAGACTTCACTAAATTCTACAGAGCTTTGTGCAAGTGTGTGACTTAGGCTTACTTACATGAATTTCAAGGCCTCAGGGTTTTGTGCCGAGTCTGTAAAATGCACATATACGTGTTTTTTGTGCAGAATCAGATGGAAACTCAGCTTCTTCAGTTGCGTTTTACTTCCAGCCTGGGTCTACTGGAAACTAAAAATGATAGTAAAATTTGGTGGAAAAGAAGTGATGCAAAAAGAATGAATTTATATCACAGAAATGGAAGGCAACATTTGCACAAGCTCCTCTGAAGCCCAAATCCCAAGCGTCACAGAGCAACAGTCAGCATGTTCTGAGAAACACAAAATATTAATGACACTATGACAAAGTTTATGTATTTCATCTTAGGAACAGGACTGCTACTGTTTATGTTTATATTTGATATATAAAAAATAAGAACATGCATCACAGATGTGGGGATTTCTGCTGCTCTGATTTGACTTGGAAAGGCACGATACAAACTGATAGATGAATACCCTGAGAGTGATTGTCCCACAGAGACATTTTCATCTTTCAAGACCTATCACACTTCATAGTATTGCATCGTGTAGCATAACAATGGGATGTGTCTGAATAACAAATCACTGGCTTCCTGTTGAACATGTAAAGAAATAATAAACATACTTTGCCTTTCTTATTCTTTGGTACATATTCTTCTGAGCGAAAATTATATGACAGTGTCTGAAGTCAAAGGACTGACAAACAAGGCTTCTTTGCCAGCATCCAAATTACCAAGGATACAAATGTTTCATTTGTCTCTCTGTTCAAACAGGGCGGGCTGGTTTTATTTTTTAATGTCAGTGTAGACCTGTTTCCCTGCAACTCTCTCACGTGGCTCATCACATGCATGCTCTACTTAGAAAACCGCCTTCTGATGTTTAATATTGATGTCTCTGCAGACTGCTTTCATTGCACCAATTAGAAAAGGAACAACAGAGCAAATCTTCAAATTACAGTATAAGGAGTCTTAAAGTATATGTAAAGGTAGTCTTGTGAAATGAGCTAGTGTAAGCATAAACTCAGTTCTCAGAATATCATAAAACAGCAGACCACAAGGAGAGTACAGGCACGCAGGTACCATAGAACTGGACACGAATTCAGAAATTACCAACACTGACCCATGCCAGTACGCCCAGGGAAAGCAGAGCTGGAAGGGTGCACCTGCAGACAGCGCAGTCTCAGCACTGCGATCCCCAGTATTTCTAGTTGCAGTCTCACACAAAAAAAGAGCTCAACCACCTCTGAAAATAGAATGTCATCTTGCCTTAAATCTGTTACTGTTGAATATTTAACCTGTGATTTATCTTTTCCTCTTGGTTTTCATCATCTTGACAGTAGTGGACAATTTCCTGCTCTTCTATTAAAAAAACCAACAAACAAAACAAAAAAATAGTTACAGAGGAGAGGGCAAAAGTCTTCATGTCCAGCTAATGTTCCAAAATAAAAATATTAATGTAATTTCAATATACCTTATTTTCTTCAGTCCAGAACAGCCTTGTAAGTAATCACTCCCTACGGAATCACACAAAGCAGCTCTACTTGGATGTCAAGCCAAACCTCTAAGCTCTACTCTCCTTCCAAGCCTGACTTCAACAGGTCATCTGCCTAAAATGTATTTTATGGCTCCATCCCAGCGTCTTATGAAAGCTTTGTCTCTTAATTGAGCTACTTACCTTCCCCCTCACACACACTTTTTTTTGTTTTAAATAGAAACCAGAGAATCACTCAATTCATGCCCAGAAAAAAAAAACCAACACCCAGGAGTCTTCTTATTGTCATTAAAATGAATAATTATTGTCATTATAGGGACAAGCAACCTATGTGTAAGGTCTAGATGTAACTGGATTACAGCTCCTGACTGCTTCAGAAGGAAAACCAAAGACACTACATTTTCAAAAAGCAGACTCTATTATCTCTGGCCCAGTTTCTAAAGGCCGCAAGCAGCCTTTAGAGCACTGGTAATCATACCAGTGATTAATTTTATACAGTGGGAACAGGATTAAAGGCACTCAAACAAAATTATAAAAACAACCAAGACAGAGAGAGTCTCTAAATTCTTATTTTTTACACCAACCACTGCTCTAAGGAATTACTAGTCTTCACCATTTGACACCATGTAGTACATTAGAATTCTGTTACTATTACTGCACAAAAGTATTCTCTTCCAAAGAAAGACATTGGTTGCAAAGAACATTTTTGGAAAAGACTCTAATCAGGAGGAGCTTGTAAGAGTCAAGAATGTGCCACTTATCCTCCCATCTATGATATTTTTCCAGTCGTATGACCTTCATTAAAAATCTTTCTAACCAGTCAAGTGATTAAAGTGATGAAAGGTCATTTAGCACTTTCTGTTCCTTCAAGGCACTCAGTCACGCTTTGTGCTGCAGAGAGTATTTGTCTTCTCTCAGAATGTTTAGCACTACAGAGATGGCAACCAGCGTGGTCATGATGAAAGAGCTGTTCATTTCTCTTACATCAATTACACCTTATTACTAAAAGCATCTATCCGCTGACTCTCTTTTCCTTGTTGACTACAGTGAAATACAAACCTTATTCAAATCACCGATTAAAGACCTCTTCACAGATTTGGTCAGTCTGGCTCCCTTATATTCTTCCACTAGCACCTTACATATCCTGCCATAAGGCATTTCCAACCATAGTGCCTGTGTTTTAATATACTTTTACAAATGTTGATACAAACTAAGTTTATCTTGCATTGGTGTCAATTCTCAAAGCTATCACAGACAACACTTTTCTACCACATTAATTAAAAGAAAACTTCATTTCCTATGGCAGAAAAATATCCAACATTTTGAGGATTAGCAAGTGCTTTCCTGATTACCTGTTCTACTCCACCAAATCAGACAGCAAAAATAGCTACAAACACTCCAGTCGTAGGGAGTGTGAGGCTTGGGATATTGAGTGCCTGGCTCATTTGGTACTGATTATGAGTACTATACAGTAACACCCAAATGTCCCCTCTGAAACCACATTCCTTGTGTCTTTGATTTTACAAAACACAAATTGAAACAGAGTTCCTGTCCTGAATACCTCAGGCGGTACCAGATAAATGACACAAAAGCAAGGAAGTATTATTATACCCTTTCTCTCTTTCTCTAAGAGAGAAACAAAAAATTAAATATTTTAGCCAGACTAATAGAGCAATTCACTGCCTAAGCTCCAAAGAGATCAGGTCACTGAGCTAGACCCATGGGATCTAGAACCATTATATAGGTGCAAAACAACTCTTCCAGTCAAAACACCAACGTGAAGAGATACCAAGCAAAAGAAACCTTGAAAAAAAAATAATAAAAAACCCCAAGCCACAATTTAAAAAACAAGGGTATGCAGGACCATGGAAGCTGGTGTCTATGTCTGTGCACTAACTGACCTTTTTTTTTTTTGCACAAATTGTTCTATTCCTTGGGGGTGGGGAAAAAGAAAAAGAAAAAAGAAAAAAGATTTCTTAAAAAAATCTAAATCCATGCTTGAGTACAAACAGTTTCTCAACAACAACGACCACAAACATATCCACACATATACCAGTCATGATCTCTCAGGTGTTTCTCTAAAATTGGCAATGGAGCTTTTCCTTATGCAGGACACAGGTAGAGGAAAAAAATACACCAAGAGGTGCTAGTGGTCAGAACTACCAATAACCGTGACTGCCACTATAAATATATCCTCACCATTTTTTTGGTTTATGGTACATTCAGTATTAGCTTTCATCCGTGGAGCTAAATCCAGTTGGCGACCAGTCAC
>NW_010183693.1:0-8172 GCF_000695765.1 Mesitornis unicolor
TAAGAGAAGGACAAAACTGGGCTCACCAAGCAATATGACTGAGGCCAAAACCACAGAGAGCTGTGTGTGCTGTGGAAGAAGCCCATGTAGCTCATCACAGGATGTCTGGTGTAGGACAAGGCTGCACTGAAGAGAGGTGTGAGGGGGGGACACAGGGGATGAGTGAGGGGCACAGGATGACCCCCATGATGGGGAGTGCCATGTAGAAACATCATACATCAGTGTGGCTATGCTAGAAATCTGCTCAGATGAAAGAACTGTGGGGGTTGATGGGGTGGAGGTTTGACTGACTTTGGCTGTGGGCTCTGCTTTGGGAGAAGGAGAAATATCTCCAGGACTGTGTAGAGAAACAGGCACCTCCAGAGCACTGCACTTGTCTCCAGACTGGGATCTGCAGCTCATAAAAAGGAGGCCATGGACTGAAGCATTGCACGAACATGGAGATGCTCAAGTATTTCTGGGTCAACTCTGAAGCTTCCCATGCTGGAATTGCTGCCACCATGGAGGAAAAGTGATGGATGGGATGGGGTCCTTGTCTCCATCCCTTGGGGAGCTGAGGCAGAAGAGGCCCTGTGGAGGGAGGCACTGGCTGAGCTGTGCTTCTTCTAACACAGGGGGCTGTTCATGTCGGTTCTGCTTAAGTCCTTTTTAGGCACAGGAGCAAGCAGTCTGGATATGTCCCTTAATCATGACTGCTCATAAATCTTGCTGTCACAGTGGGAGCCTTTCACTTCCAGATATAGATTGGAGAGCAAATGCTACCAACTATTCTGGGACACAGAAGTTGATAGAAGGCTCCAGAATTTACTATTTTAGACTTGGTCTATGCCGCTGGGGAGACACGATAGAAGAGTTGGTTGCAGAACGTGCACATTGACCACATATGTTTCATCTAAAACATACTAAAGAATAACCTCTGCCAGAATAGCCGTTCAGGTGGGGTATTTCTCCTTCCCGTATTGGGAGAAGTTTAGGGGCCCAGCCACTGAAGTCTACTGAACTGAAGAGCTCAGAGGCTCAATGTGCCAGAGGACAACAGGTTTTTAAAGGCAAAAGTATAAACCTGTTTGGTAACCCTTGCAAGAAGAGTGGCTTGCCCACCAAAAATCACAGTGAGGATGAACAAAGCTTAAAGAGACCAGGCAGATCTTCAGGGAAAAGTGAGTCTGGGGACCTGGAGATGCCCAGTGTAAATGAGAATTGCTAGAAGTCAAGCTGAGCTGGACCTTGCAAAGGCAGTTCAAACAAACAGCAAAAGACTTTCTAGCTAAGTCAATAAAGAGAAGGGTCAGTATGTGGGGAGAAGAGTGGAGATTAAAAGTAATCTTGGGATGGCCCCCGTTCTAAATGCATTGCATTTCTTGTCAGGTCAATGGTGCACCCACCACAGGGTTGCTCATGGCAATGTAATCAGGAAACCAAACCCATGGTGGTCTCAGCCCAGGGGAGCCCACCCCTATCTGTCTGTGTGGTAGTGAGCAGGTGGGCTCTGCAGCCCTTGGAGGATGCTGCTGGAAGGGGCACAGAAGGGTTCAGGGTCATGGAGGACACTCTCTGCACCTCGGAGCTAGGAGAAGGTAGGGATTGGAACAGACCTTCCAGGACAGTGGTGGGAATGGAGAGGACCACAAGATGGAGCGTGCTTGGTTTATGAGATACTGGTGCTGCTGGGAGGCAGCAAGGTCTGGCCCATGAGACTGTGTTCTTTATGGTGTGAATACTAAGTAGATACTATAGATTTTAGTAGTGTGGATTTTCCTCATGGGGCTCATGGAGAACATGGAAAAACTGACCTGGAGGAGTCATTCTGAAGGAGCCAGCCAGTAATAAATTGTAACTGTTAAGGCAATAAACAGGGATACTTGCACATCCTTGAGAAATTCAGGCACTGCCAGGAGTCAGTATTTTGTGGATGATGGGAGAAGGAAATCTCTTTCCAGTATGCAGCAGGAGGCTGCATCCTTGCTCTCATTGTAGAGGAGGAGGACCAGGAGATGCAATCTGCCCCCTCTCCCCTTGGACAGCTTAGCTCTGTCTCTGCTCTCAGCTCCATCCCTTCCAGCACCCCAGCAGGGCTTTCCAGTTTAGCAAGACCCCATTGCTCTCCCACCACAGCTCTGCTGTGGGACTTGGCCCCGCAGCCTCCACCTCTTCGTGAAGTGGAGCTTGCACCAGCGTCCAGGCTCGGTCCCATGTGGCCCCTGTGCACATGCACATCGCCTCCAAGGAATGTGTTTTCTGGGTGGAAACTGTGTCATCAGAGAAATATTTCACATTTTCATTCGTTTGCATTCCCCAGATGAAAAATGAATCGTGAAGTCTCATAAATAAGGGACCAAGTTTCTCATTTACATATTTCTGTGGTTGTTGGAGCAGGGGCAGCTGCGGCCCTGCCAACCATGTCCTAAGCCTTCCCTCCGTGCACCTTGGGTCTGACTGGCAGCTGCCTGTGCTGCCTGGACCGTGCAGCCGGAGCCCTGTGGCTGCGACGGGCTCTGAGGTCACCCTGCCTCCTGCCAGGCATCTCCTGCAGCCGTGGGCTGCTGCATCAGCATGGCAGGGAAAGCATGGGTAGCTGGGAGAAATCCCAGTCCCATGAAGGCTTTCTGGGGGTTTGCACAGACCAGAAGGGTGTGCTGGAGAGGGAAAAACCCACGGTGTGGTCCCAGCTTGGCTCTGGTGATGGGGCACTGGGGTGGCTGAGGAAGGGGTCGTGGGGAAGCGCATGGGAGATGGGGCAAGTGGAAGAGAAGAAGAGGGCAGGGAACCACAGGGGAAGAGGAGGGGAGTGAAGGGGAAAGGACTGAGGGCACTGGGGCAAGCACAGCCCAAGGCTGCAGGCAGAGGAGCACAGGCTGGTGTGGCTCTGCCTTTGCACTGGAAACGTGTGGTTGTCCCACAACCTCCTCCTTGGTCACAGCCAACTGCTCTGCCCTTGGTCATGCCGCACCACCTCTCCATGTCCCCCCTCACCCCGACCCTCTCCCCTTGCACAGTTGCTGAGACCACTTTGCAATCTGCCTTGTGTGTATCGCTCAGCTCCACTGTGGAGACTCTGTACCCATGAGGTCGGATGCAGCATTGCTGCTGAGGGCTTCCTCTGAGGTCCAGCACTTGACATGGGCAGGTCAGAGAGAGGAGCAGGGTCTCTGGGCATCCCCTGTGCATCCCTCAAAAGTGTTTATAGCAAGGTGTGTTGAGACATCTATCTGGGGCATCTATCTGGGGCATATGCTTTCATTCCAGTTCCTCTGAAGAGGTCTGCAGGTCTCCAAGGGGCTTCAGTGTGTGCAGGGCAGCAGGGAGCCCTTCTGGGTGCAGGATGAGACCACCCCAGGGTGCACAGAGGGCTGGGAGGTGCATCCTTCGGGATGCTGCTGATCCCAAGTTGTGCACATCAGTGACCTGACCGTGTCCTGGTGGACGCCTGGGTTTGGGCACGAGAATCAGCAGGTGGAGGTGCAGAGCAGACACCATCCATGACCACAGCTGTCCTCTGCTCCTCCTTCTCCCCAGGTTGCGCATTGGGATTCAGACAGGCCACCTTCTCCTGGCGCTGCAGGGCGAGTCCGATTTGTGTCACCCAAGGGTTAATGGCTATAAACTGTGCTGCTAAAGCCATCTTCTGGTTTCAATTTAGCTTTGCATTTGCGTGTGGATTAGACTCAAGGATGTTCATATTCACTTAATAATCTCCCCACTTAGGCACTGGATAGATGAGTGCTTGGCTGCCAGAGCCGGGGAGGAAGAGGAGCATTTAACACTTGTCTCCCTGAGAAGTGACCCCACTTTCCCAGGCCTCAGCAAGCAAGGAGAGCTGGACACATGGCTGTGAAGCCATAATGACATCTGGGGGGCAGATATGAGCTCAGCAGGGTGCCCCGTGCAAGGGCTGGGGAGAAATGCACCCCTGAGCTCCCCACTCCACTCTCCCATGGGTGCATCAAGAGCAAGAGACATGGGGGTGGCCACAGTCTCCCTGTACACCCAGATCCAGCAGATCACGATACAATGCCCCAAGCCCTTGAGATGCTGTGTGTGAGATGGAGATTATCCATCCAAATGCAACAAGAGAGGATCAAGCAGACCCTGCTAAGCCCAGGGAAGCCCAAGGCCAGCGCTGCTCATGCTGTCTGCCCAGGGACACAGACCCCGGGAACTTGCCTTGGCTTTCACCTTCCTCTCTCTTGTCAGGCTTCAGAGTCTAGCAGAAAAAAAAATATGTTTTTGGAGCAGGAGCAAGCATGTCCTGCAAAGTTGTCTAAACATAGCACAAGGAAACAGGAACGCAGGGCAAGGCTCTGAGCACAGCAAAAATAACACAGGGCGCTCTGCTCAGCTCAGCCTCCTTGCATTCTCTGTAGCCAGGTCCCAGGGACACCGTGTTGGCAGACTATGCCAGGGCCATCCCGGAGCCAAGGAGCACGCCAGGTTCCCAAGCAGGCAGGGATATAGTGTACAGCTGCCTCCAAGCCTCCTCTGCTGTGCTGGGGCTGAGAGACACCATTGGATTCAGAAATCCATGTCAAAAGGAGTTGTAATGGCCCCAGGAGTGTGCTGGGCTCTGCTGGGCTCCTCGCTGCATTTACATCTTCCCAGCAAGACTGGTGCTGCCACTGACGCTGTGCCTGGAGAAGGACAAGGGAGTGAGGTGTCCCCTGCCCAGAGCCCTTCCAGCAGATTAGCTCTGGGGCATTCCTCCAGATCCTGATAGTGGTCCTGGTGCCACGGCAAAGGGAAGTCGCGGTGCTGTGGGCTTGCAGGAGAGAAAGCCACTGGGGGTCCCATATGGGACCAGGAGGATTCGCTCCACCAGAGGATGTTGTCCTGGACATTTGTTGTGGTTTAGGGCTGGGACAGCCACTAAATCCTGGACAGACCCCTCTCACCTCCCCAGAAGGGAAAAGAGAATAAGGGAGAGAGACTTTACGGGTTGGAAAATAAAACTAACAGGGTTAATAAAACAATAATACTGATACTACAGGATAATAATGTAAACAGGAAAATAATGGAATATATACAAATATGTACAACTATATATAAAAACCACTATAAAATCCTCCCCCCACCCTCCCCCAGTGACGATGGCGTCACCAGAGGCTCTGCAGAGCCGGGCACTGGGAAAGTCCCAGTCCGGACTCAGCAGCTGTGGCAGGCGGTGCAGAACACACGCATCAGGATCAGAGGCAGACGAACCAGCAGGGTCTGCTCGGACCTCGGCCACTGCAGTGGTTGAGACGGACGGAAGAGTCCAAGATGGAAGGGCTCCAAGATGGAAGAAGGGTTGAGGTCCTCGTGATCCCTCGGCTTTATACCAAGTATGACGTATGTGGGATGCAATACCTTGCTGGTCAGTTCTGGGTCCGCGTCCCCCCCACGTAGGTGCAGACACGGCACCCATGGTGAGACAACTGACCTTGAGCTTATCTTCTAGAAGCACATACTGGAAAAACAATGCCTTTAGTTTCAGCAAGTTCAGCCACTTAGAAGAGACTGAGCTGAAAAGTAAAATCACTAAATAGAAAATTAGTTTATTTAGCTCAAACCAGGACAGCTTTCTGAAGTGTCCCGGGCTACAGCTCCTGTCCGCTATCCATCTTAGCAATGGGACCTGGATATGTTCCAAGTCATGGACACAGTCTGATGGACATGGTCCATGGGCAACTTGCTCTAGGAGGCCCTGCCTGAGCAGGAGGTTGGACAAGATGACCTCCAGAGGTCCCTTCCTACCTCAACCAGCCTGTGATTCAGTGACTTTCCTTCTCTGCAGCCACTGAATGTGCTTTTCTCAGCACTATCTCCATCCTGGTGCATGGACCAGCAGGTGGCTTTTATCTCCCCATCCTTCAGCACTTGCTCAGAGGACACAGAGGCTGTGGTGGACCCTTGCCAGGGTGTCCCTGCCACCCGACCTGGTGCACACACGTGTGTGCTGGCACACACGTTTTCTTAGGGACCAGCAGATACACCACTGGGAGGATTTTTCCCATTTTCGATCCCTGTGCAGGTGGCTGCCAGGTCCCCATCCCCAGTGACCTCCTGGAGTGTCATGGTCTCACAACACCAGTGATTCTTCACAAGTCTGGGCCTCTTGGGGAAGCCACAGTGGCTTGCAGGATGCTGCAGGCTCTTTCTGCAGCTCCATAGCTCTCCTGCTTATCGGACACACACGGCCTCTATGGCTCCTTGCCAAGGGCTGTAGTTCATCTTGTGTTCAAATTTTGGGTTGATGGCAGCCTGGATACGCCTTGTGCCAAAAGGGACCTGATCAGATTAGGTGGTCCTCACCAGAGCAGACAGGGTCCTCACCTCCCCGTCTGAGACTCTTTAGAGAAAGTGAAAAGGAGGAAAAGCGAGTTTTTAACATAAAACATCTGGCATGTTATTCTGCCTTGTACACTAGAATGGGAGAGAAATGTGTCCTCCAGGCAGAGGGGAGGAAAGAGGAGATCTCTGGATATACACAGTGACTGCCACAAAACCAGCTGGACCAGTCACCTTCATGTGCTCCCTGTCCCCTGCTCCTGTAACCCCCAGTGTGCTCACAAAGCCATGGCTTGGGGGTGTGGCCCACACACTGCGTACCCTGGGAGAGAGCAGGCTGCAGGGTCCATGGCCATTTGGAAGAGCCTGATGCCATCTGAAGACCAAAACCAGGTGCAGACCTGCTGACCACTGCTGTGAGCCAACGTCCCAAGTCTCCTTTGGGAGATGGAAACTCTGCACCCAGAGTGGGAGGCAGGCAGGAGAGTTAAGCAGGAACAGACAGGCTGTGTTAGAGAACAAACCGTGCCTGGGAGAGCACTGTAAAATACTTGGTAGCTTCTCAAGCAAGCTGGCAGGAAAGCAAGTTCAGATGGACTCAAACATCGTTTCCACCTGGTCTGAGCACGGTCCAGAAGAGCGAGGCAGCGCACAGAGCTGAGCTGAGATCAGAGCCTTGCAGTGACCCAGACTAATGCTCCCTTTTATCACCCAGCGTTAAACATGCGCTTTTATGATGTGTGAGAAAGGGGCATATGGTTCTCTAATTAACTCAAGAGTGCTGAGTTGTGAAGTGCTGCGAGGAAAAGCAGCTACAGCAGGGATGGCAGGGTGCATTGTCAGCCCAGCCTGCGCCCGCTGCCAAACAGCCCCTGCAGAAACAGGGGAAGGAAGATGCCTGCTCCCAGGGCTCTGCCTTCTTCTCACTCTGCACCTCTTTAGGGGCTTGTGCAGCCTTTCCCCGGGTAAAATATTTGTCCTCGAAAGCACCACCTGACAGCCTCTGTCTGATGAAAACAACACTGGTACAGAGGATGTTCTCATGCAGTAGTTTGCAGCGTAGCTGTTTCTTTTTTGCTCTCATTTTGCTGGAATTTTGCTCTTTGCTTTTATGTTTGGATGCTCTCTAACATGGGACAGTGGTGGGGTGACCTTGGCCCCATGGTGTCTGTGGCGGGTGACCTCTCACCTGTCATGCGTGGGGCTGGTGTGGACCTTCCTGAGCCCCTCACAGAGCTCACCATCCCTTTGCCTGCTCCGGATGAGGCTCCCCAGACCCAGCACTGGGGCACCTCCGGGACTGGGAAACACCTTCAGCATTTCCAACTGGGCTAAAAGCCTGTTGTTCATCTGTTTCACCTAAAAACAGTATTTTTGTCATCAAAACAAAATCCCTAATAATTTGGATTAAAAGTGAAATGCTTGTTTCGGTTTGAAATGCAATGACTGGGTTTGCTTTATTTGTTCAGCCATGAAATACAACCCACTTCCACACCAGAATGAAAAATCCCCCAGATTTTGCTTAGAAATGGTGAAATATTTAATCAAGATTCTTTCTTCTGTCTGATGCCTCTTCAATGAGCAGCTCACCTGGCCCAAGGCAACATTTTGCAGTAAAAGAAGAGCTAATTAAATAGAGATATTATCCATGTGCTAGTTACAAATTACATCTTAATTGTCCAAGTTCAGCCAAAGCATTACTGTGGGCAATGGGATCTGAGTGGCAGAGCTGAGGAGAACTTGAAAGCTGTCCAAAAGCATCCATGCACGTCCCCGAGGCAAACGACCCCTGTTTTCGGTACACGCCAGGGCACTCACACTGCAGGGGGTGGGCGTTTCAAACACCGGAAAAATTGGCTCTGTTCAGACCCCACTCCTGGGAATAAATGAGACAAGGACAGTGAAGCC
>NW_010183693.1:8194-15302 GCF_000695765.1 Mesitornis unicolor
AGGACTTGGTGGATGGAGATGCCATTGCTCCAAGCGACAGGTGAAACTTTAAAGCTGGGAGGAAAATTTAGCGATGGTTGTGACCCTGAGCAAGGGAGGTGTGGAGGTAATGAGTTATTTTTACCTGAAAGTGAGGAAGTTCTGGCCCTAGAGGAGTGCCCCAAATGCTAGGGGCTGCTGATGGACCCTGCTGAAAGACTGAACCAGAGACTGCCCAAAACACAGAGGAGGAAATGAGCTGCATGGACAGACCCACCAGCATCAGTTCCTACTGCCACTCGATGAGGCTCATCCCCAGCGCCACCCAGCCCTCAAACTCAGTCCGGTGCCCCTCGTTACCCCCTGCTTCCCCTGTGCCTGCCTGCACTCCCAGCTCCTCTCATGTCCTCATCTGACTCCTTTTGGCCAGCCTGCCGGGAGGAAACAGCATGCGTTGGTGGAGGTCCAGGGCTGCGCTTGTGCTGGAGCTCGCTGCCAGACTGCACAGCGAATGGCTGATCCCTCCCGGGGGGCTGTGTTTTGGGGCTCGCTCCTCAGCCCAGACAGGCCGATGGGAACTGAAGGACGCTGAGACCTGCCAGGTCTGGGCAGCAGCTCACAGGGCTTTTCAGGAGGGGAGCCAAACCCTAACAGACAGACAAAGTCACAACTTCTCTTGGGAAGCTGAGTCCTATGATGGGGCTTGGTAGAAAGAGAGGAGCAATTCAGTCAAACAGCCCCAAAAATGCAATGCATGCTACCCAAAGGCTCTTGCCAACCACCCTGCCATCCCAAACCAGGGGTATAGCCGTGTTTCTTGCCTCCATCTTCAGTAGCATATAGCAAAAAGAGGCACTGGATTAGCCCTCACACATCCGTGGGAGAGATACAGGAGCAGCTCCTCAATGTGATCCCTCACGACTGTGGTGATCTGGGGACATGGGGGTCTGCAGGGTAATGGCAACGTGGATGGGGTGCCTCCTCCCTTCCTGTCCTGCAGAGAAGACGCTCAGAGGGAAATATGGGCTGGGACATGTCAGGAGGAGCGTTTCCAGTACCTCTTGCAATGTCTTATCCCTTCTTGTTCACTCGGTTTCCAGCTCTGAGAGCTGGACCCTTTCATCCCACATGTTGTTTGAGGTCTCCTCTTCACCTTCCCATCTTCACGCTCCCATCTTAGACCAAACCCGTGCACGGCTGCTGGTGTCTCCTTCTTGGTGACTGCTCTGCAACACCAGACCACCCATCCCTCTTGTCCCTCCACAGTGCTCTCCTTTCCCTGACTTTCCCCTGATTTTGGTGCCTGGTTCCCCCAACCCCTGGTTCCCTCCTGGCCCCACACCCGCAGCACTGTGCAAACCCCCTGACATGACTGTCCCACAGACCTGTGGCTGTCTCCATCACTTCTCCGGGTTCCTCACTGCATTATTTTCTCAGAGCCATTAAACCCCATAGTCACATTCCCAGTTGCCTGGGCACAACCAGGACAGCTGTGGGCGACCAATGGGAAAAATAACATAGAAAACTCTCAATGGGAGAGCTGCAGGTCTCTGGACTGTGCCACCAGTCTGCACATACGTAGCCAGCTGCAGCCCTGATGGAAAGCACATTTTTAGCTTTCGGGAGGATTTCTGTCACTTCCCAGATGAAGATCACAAAATGCCAGATCTCAGGAGTCCAGGGCTTTCAATTGCACATGTGACGCCTCCTTGGGAGTCAGACAGGAAGGCTGGAGATGACAGCAGAACCAAATCCCCACCTTGACAAGCATTTTGGCACAGGGAACTTATCTCAAGGTCACCCCATGGTTGTGCCCATCCCTCCCAGCCTCCAGGTCAGGGATGGGCTGGTGTCCTCCAGCCTCTGCCAGGGTTTACAGTTCCCTGCAAGGGAACATTTTGGGAAAGGACATCCCCAGGGCTCTGTCTCTGAGGATCTACAGCTTTGTTGCCATTAGCGAATGCGTCACTTGCCTTGCAGGTTTCTTAATCCCCATCTCCCGGAGTCATGTGCCTGGGGGAGACTCAGATTTCACTTCGCTGAAAGGAAAATGCTAAGCCCTTCTGGATGCATAGAAAAGCTGGAGGCATAAACCTTGTAGTTTAAAAAGCAGAAACACAAGAAACCATACCCAGTGTGTGCTTTTCTTTTCTTTTCTTTTCTTTTCTTTTCTTTTCTTTTCTTTTCTTTTCTTTTCTTTTCTTTTCTTTTCTTTTCTTTTCTTTTCTTTTCTTTTCTTTTCTTTTCTTTTCTTTTCTTTTCTTTTCTTTTCTTTTCTTTTCTTTTCTTTTCTTTTCTTTTCTTTTCTTTTCTTTTCTTTTCTTTTCTTTTCTTTTCTTTTCTTTTCTTTTCTTTTCTTTTCTTTTCTTTTCTTTTCTTTTCTTTTCTTTCCTTTTCTTTTCCTTTTCTTTTCCTTTTCTTTTCCTTTTCTTTTCCTTTTCTTTTCCTTTTCTTTTCCTTTCTTTCTTTTTAATAAGTCTTGATTTGAAGCTCTGCTTTTGATTTTTGGGCTCTGACTCATGCTCAGGATTATCAGGACTCTGGGAGCCATCGACTGGCATTTGCAGGGTGCACTAGGAGGGGCGGGAGGCAGCCCAGCCCTGCCTGCTATATGTTTCCCCTCAACACCACAAGGATCTGGCTGTGAGATAACAGAGCTCCACTGCCTTTTCCTTAGGGCCCCTCTGTGCTACAGACACAAACTGGAGCACATGCAGTGTCTAAAGTTCATGTTCTGGCTGAGTGTTACCAGTTACATCTCTGCTCAGTTGCCCACAACTTGCTTCAGTTTTCCCCTTCTGGGTTGATATTTTCCAGCCTCCGTCTCTGCACAAAGGCGATTTGAAAGGAAAGTCTCTTTGAACATGCTCTGGCCATTTCAGAGTGCACAGGCAGTGAAAAGCAGTATCTCCATCATAAACATACCCCCCCCTTTTTTTTTTCTTTCAAGAATACAAAACAATCTTCCAATTTTTAAGCGTCACTACTGCTGAAACTGCTGGGGGTCAGAGCTGACATCTGGCAGGGAATCAGTCCTGACCGAGAACGACCGTGGTGCGTTCCAGTAAACACTGTGTTTCAGTTGCTGAGAGCTACATCCATCCCGGCACAGCACGTTTTGCAGCAATGGTACCTTTTAATCAACAGTTGGAATGCTCCACAAGCAGCTCAGAGAAGGACAAAAACAGCCACTCAAAAGATCTGACCAAAATCTGCAGCAGTGGGGATGGAGGCAAGCGCAGGAGAGGTTTCACGCCCGAGTGGGGAGAAGGGCTACCCCACGGCCTGGAGTCACTTATTTGCAGCAGATGTTCGGCTGTCCTTGAGAAGGACAATGTGAATGAGATGTATGGAGCCAGGACCACTAAATCCCTCCTTGGCCAGCATCGGATTAGAACGGTTCAACGATACATCACTGAAGGCTTCCCAGAACTATATAAATACCAAAGAGAATTCGATATAAATCATGGCAGGATTTAGGTTGGGAGGGACATCTGGAGGTCTCCAGCCCAGCCTCTGAGCAAGTTCACACTCCAAAGCTGGATCAGGCTGTTCAGGGTCTCTTCCAGGCATGTTTTTAACATGTCCAAGGATGGAAATCCCACCACCTCTGTCCAGGGCTCCATCACTCATAACACAACCCAAGCCTTGCAGGTGCACATCCACTTGTCTTCTCGACACAAGGAGAGATGGTTACCTGCACGGGAAGGGGAGAGGAGAGGTTGAGAAAGAGAGGCAAAGCCTGCAGAGAAGGTACCGTCTCAAACGCCACCTGGTTGTCATGCATGGCAGAAAACAAGGGCCTGGGTTGGGTGTCTAGCCTAGGGGCTGGGGGTGGTGTCCCCACTTCTGTTCCCAAGGAGACTCAATGACAAACACACCAAGAGCATGCAACCACCACATGTGGCTGTGGATCCAGCCCTGGTCCCACTGAGCAGCACCCTTGTGCTGCATAACAATGGTGGGAAGCGGCTGCCAGAGAAAGAAGAGTTAATGGAAAGTTAAGATTGGGTGGGATACGGCTGGGGTCACACAAGCCTCATCATTTACTAATCAAACCCAACAGGCACATGTACAGCAGGACCCGCCAGTGGTCGGCGGCTGGCCTAAGCCCCCGTGCTCCCTAGTCAGTCCCTGTGGTGCTGGCAGCGACTCTGGTGATTTGAGAAACACCCCAGCACTGTGGATATGCGGGGATATGCACAGATAACTGAGCAGATCCTGCTCCCCATGCTGAAACGGGTCTCCATGGTGACTCCAGCCTCAAGATGGGGACGGGATGGCTCCCTCGGCTGCGCTGGGTGCCACGACGTGTCCCAGGTGGCTGTGGCACAGGTTGCACACAGGGTGGTTGAACACATGGGCCTGATACACAGGGGAGTGAAAGATGGAGACCACATCCCAGACTACATTCAGAGTAGCCAGCAGACCTCAAAAGGGATGTCAGTGTTTTAACAGCTACTCCAGTCTCAAGACCAAAGCTGTGACTCTCAGATGGCTGTGAGCAGGGTGCGATGCTCCCCTGCTCCAGAGCTCCCACCATGCCCCAGACCAAGCTTCTGCCCCTCCTGGCCTTCTGCTGCTGCCCTCCTGCCCACAGTGTGCTCGACAATGGGCAGGGGTTATCCACCGGAGCTGCAGCTGCAGCCACATGCTGAGGTGGTAGATGGTCACCTCCCTGCTGCCCATCGCTTGGACCTGGCTGCAAATGCCAGAACTGATTCAACAGAGAGCCACGGAGACGACTGTGGGCTGTTGAGAATACCGCCTGATGGGGCACTGACAAGCCTGAAGGTTTCTCTTGCCAAAAACACAACTGAGTGGAGCCTTGACCTGATTTCTAGGTACTACGGAGACCCGACCATGCCTCAAAACATGCAGCCACTCCTGCCCCATGCTCTGAGAGGTGTTTGTTTCTCTGGGATGCTGTAGCAGGCACTTGCTCAGTAAAGGGACAAGCAGGTGAAATGAAGATTTTGGCCCACACGATGCCAGTCAGGCTGGACCAAACTCACTATCAGCCTCAGCTTCCCCAAGACTGCGACAAGGCCAGGCTATTTCAACCCCAGTGTCAATGCACAACAGCATTGAGGACCAGCTATGGCTTCGCTGCATCCTCAACCTCTACTTGCCCCTTGATTCCTGCAGCTGCATCTCTCCAGGTGCTGGCACCGGCTGGTCCCTTGCAGAAACAAGTGTGATATGTTCTGGTCATGGCTATCCAACTTGGGGTGTGCAAACCTCTCTCCCGCAGCTTGCCCTCAATTTCCATCCAAATCCAGAGCACTGGGCCCCTTCTCCATCATCACCCACACCTCATATCTCCTCTCCACCTCTTCTCTCAACAGCCAGTGCAGGGCAGAGCTTCCTGTGGGTGCTACCCTGGACATTTTGGGATATCCCCAGCTGCATGATGGTCCGGATCAGGAAAATTTCTTCCCTGGGAGTGTGGCGCAGCGCCAGAACAGGTCGGGGATTTCCATCTTTGGAGGATTTGCAGCCACCCAAGCGGTGATGATGCTGCCAGGAGCCAGCGCTGGGGCTGGGCACCTCAGGGGGCCTCTTCCCCTGTTGTTTCTGGGATCTACCCCCTGCACATACCTTTCCTTTGAGCGCATCCTGTGCGCTCCGGCACAGGCACCATAAAGCCCTGTCACACCCCGTTAGGGGCAGGTGTGGGGCCTCTCCGTAGCTATGGCAAAGGGGTGTTTACTTCTGTGTTTTGCGAGTCAGCTTCAACCCCGGGACAGCTCTGTGTGTGCGCTGCAGCAGGGTAGGGCTGTTTGGTGTCCCTCCCAGCAACTATGTCAGTATTTAGGGGACCCACATGTGACCTGCACCTGCCAGCCACCACGACGGGGTCTGCATCAGGGACAAAGCATTTTCCCTGGAGATGCCCTGGCTCTCAGCAAAGCCCCCAGCCCTTTGCCTGCCTCCACACTGGTCCTGGATGCCGTCCCAGGTGCCCTTGCTCCAGACCTCATGGTGAGTTTTCTCACCCAGATACTGCAGTGTGCAGCAAACCCCCTCTTTTCCAGGCGGGCCCCACTGAGGGAAATGTTTTCTGCCTTCCCCTTCTCTTCTCAGACCATACCCATTTCCGTGCCTTCCCGGCACAGGCCAAATTGCACAGCTTTTCCCCAGCACTTTGCAAACTTCAGGGAATGCTCCCAGCCCTTCCCTGCAGGCAGCTTGCGCAGCACTCAGCTCTGCCCTGGGCCAAATCGCGAAGGGCTTGGATCCCGTTCCCTGGCGCGAGTGCCAGGGGTGGGGAGAGCTTGCCTCGCATCTATTCTTTCTAGGTACAAAACACGCTTTTAAAAGTCAGAGCCATTTCACTGGCAAGAGATAGAAGCTGCTAGAGACGGCCAGCTGCCCCAGTTACGATTTCCAGCAAGGCCACTTTCCCAACCCTTTTTTCTGCATGTTTTGCAGATGCACGCATCGAGAACGCATTGCCTGGACCCCCAGCCAGCCCTGGCCGGGGGTCTGCATCCCCTCCAGCCACATCACAGCCCCGAGGCCGCTGGAACTACTGCCAAGCTGCTGGTCCCCGCATCCGTCTGCTCCGGTGTCGCTCCTTTCGAGCGGAGAGCTCGTGTTTAATGACCGCGTGTGTTTTCGCTCAAGCATTACATCATTCGGCAACGCCAGCCGGGCAGACGGACGGGCCAGCCTGGCTGCTCTGCCCTGGCCAATGCTCACCCCTTCACCCATCGTGGGGTGCTCTGCGCACTCCTCTGCCCCAGAACTCATCCTTTCATGAGGATGGAGGTGAACAGAAAATCAGCATCCACAGGGTCCAGGTCCTGCATGGTCCCCCCCATCTCCTTGATGTGTCCCAGTGATGGGTGTGGAGGGCAGAATGCTCCGTAATTTCCATCTCCCGGATTTCCTGTGGCCATAGCCATCAACACTTTCTATAAAATAAAGTGGGAGCTGAGATAAGCCAGACAGCCGGGCTCCAGAGGGGCTGTCCTGAGCATGGGTTTAGCTCACACTGCTTTAAGTGGGTGTTCAGGTTTGGGACTTCACACCTTTCACAGGCGGAGAGGAACTGGGTGGATTTGCTGATAATTTGCTGCCAATTTCCGCAGCCATGGAAGGAGCATGGGGAGCGGGGTGGGGG
>NW_010183694.1:0-204 GCF_000695765.1 Mesitornis unicolor
TGCTTTGCGTCGGTTGCATGGCCGCTCTGATCAGGACTCGACACTGGGGGCTGCTCCGCGTCCTGGCGCCCCGTTGGAGTCTGGGCCCAGCCTGAGGGGCCGCGTTAGCTCCCTCTTGGGAAGTGCCCTTGCCCAGCCCAGCTGGGGATGTCACTGGGTCTCCGCGTGTCGCACTGGCCATTCTGGGTGGGCTGAAGGCCCTGT
>NW_010183694.1:516-756 GCF_000695765.1 Mesitornis unicolor
AGAAAAAAAACGAAGCCAAAAGGAAAGAAAACTGCTTCACAGTGGGAAGGCAAAGAAGCGCAGGGAGAGAGACAGGGGACTCCAGAAGCCCTCAGAGAGGGAAATGGGAGCTCCTTCCTTCAGGTGCTCAGTGCTGCCTCCCGTGGGCGGGGCCAAGAGGGACGGTTCATCCCCTCAGGTAGAACAGCTGCCCTCAGGGAGTGGTGCGACAGCTGGCGCTGGCAGGGTGGGCAGGGAGGG
>NW_010183695.1:0-408 GCF_000695765.1 Mesitornis unicolor
CACATACTGACTTTTTTAAAAAATGGTGTATTTTAAAGCTGAAAGAAGTCACTGTGTTATATTGGCTACAGATACAATTTTCTGTTATGAATAACGTTATGAACGCAACAGTGAAAAAGAAATATTTAACAGTGCAGTCTTCAAGAGAGTACTTCCATGTTAAACTCGTGCTTTGCCATTCCTATCTGTGTCTGAACGATCTGTGTGTGTAGCAGGCAGGATCACAAATTAGCAGTTTTGGCACACTGAAACTTTGCACATTTTTTAATGAAATTTGAGGACTAATTTTAACTTAAAACAGGAAAAATATTTTCCTTCCTATTTTGAATGCCAAGTTTGGGTTTGGAACATTAACTTTATGATATTTAAAAGGGAAGAAAGTCAGTGCTGGTTCAACTATGAGAAACA
>NW_010183696.1:0-370 GCF_000695765.1 Mesitornis unicolor
AGGCTTAATGGTGGGCCATATAGCCTTGGGCCGCTTATATTATTAACACACCAGTTGAGACACTGCTTTTGGACCTCAATGGATCCGTGAGATCGCAGGACCTCCAGCCGGCACCGAGTGATTCTCGGGGAGAACCTCCAATCCCTGGACCAAAGAGCTCTAAGCAAAACCCTAGGGAAGGTTATAGTCTGTGAAATACCCGGGTATTGAGGTTTAGTGTGTGTATTGAGGTTTAGTGTGTGTATTGAGATTTGGTGTGTGTATTGAGATTTGGTGTGTGTATTGAGATTTGGTGTGTGTATTGAGATTTGGTGTGTGTGTTAAATTACCGGTAATTAGTTTTAGGGTTTGTGTGATAAGTGTGATTGCT
>NW_010183696.1:463-10359 GCF_000695765.1 Mesitornis unicolor
CATGTTACATTACAAAATAGAGCCGCAATAGATTGTCTGTTACTGACCCAAGAGCATGGATGTGAAGATTTTGACGAAATGTGTTTTATGAATCTGTCTGATCACAGTGAATCAATTCATAAGAAAATACAATGGTTAAAGGAACATGCTAATAAAATTCAACAGAGTCACGGATTTTTAGATGGATTGTTATCAGCGTGGTTTCCAAATTTATCGCAATGGCTTTTAGGATTGTTAGTTGACGGTATAAGGATATTAATAACTTTGATTTTAATTGTATTAGGTATTTCTATAGCACTAAGCTGTATTAAAAAGGCTCTTGAGAGAATTGTGCACCAGACCTGGGTTGCTCAAAAAGAAGAAGGGGGAATTGTGGAGTGCTGGCTCTCCCAGCGCGGCCATGATCTTGTCGATGTGATCAAACCAGCGTACGAATAAGGGTAACCTGCAACTTTAAGGAAGATAAGAGGTGGACTCACTAACCACAAGTAGACGTCAGGATGCATGGACAGCAACCAATTAGCTGTATGTAATCGCTGCGTGCTTTGCTCGTGACTTTCTCGTGACTAAAACTGTGACTATAAAAGCTTTGTAACTTTGTTTAATAAACGAGAACGACCATACTCATATTGAGATTCCATCGTTACTCCGGGAGGTCCGGATTCCACTCCCACAACTCACTTCATCTATTTCTCCTTTTCCTAACTCCAATGCTAATGGACATTGAAACTGCAAGCACTTTTTCTGTATGTCCCTTTAGTGTTGAAAATTCTAACCCAGTATACTTGTGTTAATGACAGCATATAAACAAAATCTGGTTGTCTAACTTTTTTGATTCGTTATTAATCCCCTCCAAACTAGGAAATGTAATCAAATTAGTTGCACTTGTGGAATGTGACAAGATATTAAAAAGCAATCATTTTTTCAAAATTATTAGGCAAAGGAAATGCTGTCATTTAAAAAAAGTCAGTTATTTAACCTAAGATAATTTATGCTTATAAAGATCTGGGCTAACTGTAAAGGAACAAGAAGGCCTGCGGGTATATGTTTTTCTACTCACCCTCTGTCTTTCTTCAAACCTATTCAGGTCACAAAATACAGTTAATTAACTGATGTATTTTCTTTACTGGAAGCACTACTGAATATTTTATTCATTTTAATTGTTTCCATGTCCAAAGCTTGAAGGAAAAATAATAATTACATACTATATAATAATCCAAATGCCTTGCAATTATCTAACTTATTATTTCATTGATCCATCTAGCATGTGAGCAGTGGACAACAAATCTGACAGCTTACAACATTACTTGCCAAGTATTAAGTTGTTTATGTGCTACTTTCTTGTGCATCACAGTCTGTTTATATTGCATGAATGATGTTGGTCTCATATATAACAAAAAAAATC
Source organism: Mesitornis unicolor (assembly GCF_000695765.1). Taxonomy (NCBI): domain Eukaryota; kingdom Metazoa; phylum Chordata; class Aves; order Mesitornithiformes; family Mesitornithidae; genus Mesitornis; species Mesitornis unicolor. The sequence continues at coordinate 1,869 of NW_010183696.1, forward strand.
CTATTTTGTTTTCATAGATTGAGAATAAACATGGTATCAGACTGTGATCTGCTGATTGGCAAGTGAAGATATTCATTCCTTACTAGATTTCAATATGTCTCTCTGCAAGGATAGACTAATGTCATCAAAACTCCATCTGGGTATATGAGCATTATCAAGGGAAGGAAGCTGGGTACAGAAAGGAAGACTTGAGATGTTGTAGAACAGAGTAAAACCTGAAAGACTTATTAATAATGAAGTGGATTTTGAAGACGATACTTAAGGAAAGTTCATGTGAATTGTAAAAGTGGTGGTGAAACACTGATGTTAAAAAGACATGGTAAAACTACTTTTTCTGAATTTCCTAGAGGACTTTTATGTGAACTTGGCTGTGAAGCTTGATTTAGCAAAGCACTTGAACATGTGCTTGAGTTCTAAACTTATGTTATTTAGGTACAGTACTGAACTGAGAAAACATGAAAGAAAGGACAAAAGTGTGTATTATGATAATACAAGGAATTTTTTAAACTAAAATAAAACATGAGAAGGGTCATTAGGTAAAAACCTTTTGATGAGTCTGACTGTGCTACTTTCACTCACAGCTCTGATGCGAGTGGGGAATTAAGAATAAAACCTGACTACTATACTATATACCCAGTTTCCACAGTTTTAGTATACTGAGCTTCTGTTGTTGAATCAACATTTAAATCAGGAAAAACAAATATAAGAAATGTTATTCAGGTAAGGAAAATAATGGCCTTAATGTTGGTGGCCATTATGAAAACAGCCTAGTCTTGTTCATTTCAGTAGTTATGCATAATTGACAGTCTTGCAGATAGGCCATAGACTTATCAGGTAATGAGCTTAAATTATATTTGTTCCATGAATAATTCTAGTGCTCCAGGTTGCTTTTTAATATTATTGGTAGAATATGAGCAGTGAACGTTTTCCTGTGTATTATAAATTGTCAGTCTCTCTTTTCCCTGCCCCCTACTCCCTTGACATTTCACAAAAAAAGCTGCCTAATGTAGCATAGCATAAAATAGACCTTAGTGACGTGAACTTGGTTGGAAAGAGTATTTAATTATATTCTTCTTGCTGACATTTATGATTAAATGCAATAAGTATCTTCTGGGAAGAATCAGTTTGACGGATTGGGATTTCAGGAAAGCATTAACACAGTTGAAAATGAATAGGTAAAATATAAATCTCACTAAGTAAAATGATAACTTTTACTTTCAGAGTTCTGACTGTTATGATGTAAATACACATAAAGTCCTGTATTAACAAAGAAAAAAAAGATTTGTTTTGAAAAGCGTCTTTTAAGCACACAGCTGTGGATTTCATTATTTGTTGTTTATCTTAGTTTATTGTAAATCCCCAGGAAAGTGACAGTGCTAAGTGACAGGATAAGGTAACCACTTGTACTTAATATCCCAGAGACTGTTGTGTTGAATCAGAGTAGTTCAGTCTCTACAAGCCTAGATAGGCAGGGAATACAAAAATATGGAGAAAAAAAAAAGTATGTGGTTCCTTCTCTGATACACCTGAAGGGACTCTTGCTTGGAGTCTCATAGAGATGGCAAAGTACAGGTTCAGTATTCACTTACCTTTCATGTAAATAAAACAATATCCTAGTTTTTCCAAAAATACAACAGAACTTTTATGTTGGGAAAGACTAACATCCTGCCTCAGTATTTCATTTTGACCACAATCAATAATGGAGGTTTAAGGAGTATTTGAAAATAAACACTTAGTCTCCTCCACATTTGAGTCTAAGTTCCAATGCAAAATAATTAAAATATTTGTTATCTTGAAAATATATTTCTCATTACGGTACTCCACACAGTGTTTTATAATCTCCAATGGTAGAGAGCAAAACAGACAGAATCTTGAAACAAGGTCACACTCTGGGAGGTTCCTGAAACAAATACCTGGTTGTGAGTGTAAGGGAAAGATGATGCTCCTGAGAAGAAAGGGGAGCCTTCATAGAGTTTGTTTAGACAGTCAAACCTTAAAACTTCTAGATGAGAAGGCAGAACTTGAGAAAAAGGCTCATTTTGTGAAAATACCATGGATAGAGAAAGATTTTTTAAAGGAGTTATCTTATTCTAAATTCACATAGTTCTATGTTTTAATGAAATACATTTGTAGAGATTGCAAGCATTTTGGTAGTCTCTAAAGAGCTCTCTTCAAAAAAGTAGGACAGTTTCACTAAAAGACTCTGCCTTCTCTGTGGTATCTTGACACAGTCTTAACCCACATCGCATTTCATTAATAAAAGTGTAATTTTTAATTTACCTACTAAGTGCAAGCAGCATCTGTTACAAAATGAACAGTTACAAAACCAAATTTCCCAAAAGACAAAAAGCCTACAGTTAAAAGCCCCAGATTCCAGCTGTCTCTCACAGACAGAATAGCAGAACACAAAATGAGATCCCAAGGTAGGACAGTTTCTTGTGTCTCACAGGCACATATTCTATAAATCATCTTACCAACAAAAAAATTACCTTTCAAATTATTTATCAAATCTCAGTTCCACAAATTGATTGCAGTTGCTACTGACATGTAGATAGTTAATGCAACATTATACATAACTTGAAATACTTCAAATAAATGAAGGTACTTGATGGTTAGGATCCTGAGCTTGTACAAACATATAACTTTAAGCTCTGGTTCAATATATCATTCACTATCCATCTAGCGTATTTTCTTCTGAAGGCAAGTGGAAATGCTCTGGCCAGATGAAAGATGGTTGTTGTCAAACTTTTGCCTTAGTCAGTACAATCACTGGATAAAGTATAGAAATAATTTATTGAGTAGGAACTGAAGCCCTCATTCCCTCTTCCAAGAGTCTGCTAACCAGGAAGGTCAGAGCTGTGGTCTTCATGCCCTCCCTGTAAATCTGTTTTTTCCTGTACTGTGGTTCAGTTTCAACAGAGAGGGTGAATACTGAGATGAGAAAGCTCCCATTTGGCTTACCTTACAGCCTGTTATTTCACTTGGTGGTGAAAGATATGGCCTTGAAAGTCCTCAGGCAAGGAAGCGTACTGAATCTAAGACTTCCACCTCTGACTCAGTCCTTCAGCTGTTTTATGTGTACTACCCTTCACCTATGCTTTAAAATAAAGCAACTACTGCTGAGTTTAATAAATAATTAGTGAATAACAAAATCCTGATCCAAAGGATGACTGTTCCGTGTACCTGGAGAGCACCGGCAAAGAAGCTTTTAGTTTTGGCTTGGAGCTGTGCAGGAAGTATCAGCTGATCTAATCTGTGATGGGTGTCCTGAGAAGCACAAAAACAGAAGCAGTGTATTTTTAAGTGAAACATGGTTTTACATAGTGTATGTTTTATTAAATGCTTGCATATGTATTAATTGTTGACACTTCTCATTTATATAAATGCGTGGACCACTTTGTGGATGATTTTGATTTAGAATCAAGTGTTTCACTTTTTCCTAAGGCTAGCTTTAAGTACTTCAGTCAGTTAGTGTGTTTTATTCTTAAGCTCTATGAACAAATCTTTATTTGTTCTAAATTCAGAACATGCTACTGATATCAACTCTTCATTTTCAGGCAACAGCAAATCTCAGGATTCTCTTTTGATTTTGACACTTGGGTTTCTAGACCATGAATCAGTCTTTCTGAGGTACAAACACTTTGTATAACTGGAACGCACACTTTCTATAATCTCTATAGATACTTGTCATTAAGTTTTGTGCTAATGACCCCACCATTTTCCTTCTCTTTCTCTGAAAAGTCCTCATAGAAAACGCAGTTTAACTTGATACCTGAAGTATTTTTCAGTCAGAAGAATTTTGATAGATAGTTACTAGGGCAGAAGCATGAAACAGTATTTCAAACAGTGTTTTCTGAACTACTTTTATAGTACTGAATTTCAAAGTGGGCCACAGCTGATTTCACAGAAAATGAGTAATTTTTATAGGCTGCCTTTTAAGAGTATGTTTTTTCTTCTGGAATAGAAATGGAATATTGCTATTTCGATATTGCTATTTTGATATTACTTCTGCAACTCCCTCAAGGTTTCAAGGCCTCCATAACATCCATATGTTTTGTTGTATTCCTAAAGTCCACAACTAACATTTCAATGTGTGGCTGCTGTCATCACTGCTATTTTTCCTACCTTTTACAAGCTACTACATAATAGGAATTTGTACAGATTCAAGTCTGGACTCTAGCATTTTCTTCTACCAGGTATGGGACTGTGATAATAAAAGAGAAGATGGGAGAAGTGAGAATTTGGTGAACTGCTACACTTTATTAAATAGCCTTAAAGTTAGATAATTTCAAGGTTTTCTAGAGATTTTCAAATTGCTTTATTGAATTACTGTCAATACACCTGTGCAATAAGCTCACTAAACAGAATTCTCATAATTCTAACAATGTTGTTAGAGAGGACACATTTGACTAAAAGGTAATGTAATTGCCAATTTCTTTGATGTGCATTTTTAATGAATTTTATCAGACGACTGGTTCACATAGAACATGCACAATTAGCTGTTCCCACATTTAATACACCATAATTACCACATTAGCCTTGGCTTCATTACTTCTTGGAAGTACTTTTCTCTCTAAAGTGTGTTGTGCAGTAAAGTAACACTCTAACCATTATATAGAGGTAAAAACTCACTTTTTAATTGCTCATGGTGACCAAATTACGGTACACATACAAAAAAGGATGTGTATACTACACAAAAAATTGCCTAATCATTGATAAAGAGAAGAAAATTAATTCTCTTTTGTATCTTGGGTTGAAGTAAAACTCAGAAAGATTGATTTGTGCTCCTTGATCCATGACTGATTATTAATGTGCAGAAGACTTTATAGTTAAAAACCTTCTGCATTAAAACACCAACAAAAAATTTATAGTAAGTTATGGTTGTGATAACACATCATACGATTATAAACACATTATTGCTTCTTCCTGAACATATTGACTGTGTCTGGTATAGGACTACTTTCAAATTTCTCTTAGTCAAATTAATAGGATAGGTTTTAGAAAGTCTATAGACAAGTTCCTTTTATTTTCCTCTGGTCTTTTTTATTTGTTTCCACCTTTCACCTTCTGTTTAGATTTTCCATGTCAATTTAATTCTGAAATCAGGTTGACCACTTTAGCTTTTCCTATCAGACTAAACAGACATGTGGATCTATGTCATATTAGCACTGGAAAAGAGCTGCTAAGCTCAAATGGCTCCTACTCATTGACTTTAGTGCTTCATCTCTGGCTCCTGGTGATTCCTGTGGGAGGGCAGACATAAGAGACAGGCAAAGCCTGGGGTGTATTAGCTCACGTGAAATGGCAGATTTTCATTGACACAATTATGGTAGTTCTGTATGTCATGGATGCAGCTCTGGTATAGAAACTAAATTAGTAGGTTTTCATTGGATCCATAACCCTGTTGAAACTGCTGCTGGTGTACCCTGTCAGTTGCCTGGTATTGGGTGCTGTAACCTGTGAGGTAGATTCATGGAATCATAGAATCATAGAATACCAGGCTGGAAGGGACCACAAGGATCTTCTAATAAATACACCTCATTCTTTTTAGTCTTGAGCAGGCTGCACCATTGCAAGTACCAAGCACTGCCACTGAAGTTGTATGTGGGTACCTCTTTGCTGAGCCATGTGAGGGACTGCATCTTGATACCTCTGCATCTGTCACACAGCCTGCAGCCTATAAGAACTCTGCACAGGGAACTGAAATATGAAGGTTATTTGTCTAGATGTATTGAATATTAAGACTATTTGAAAGTCTAAATTTGTTCCGATCAGCTCAAACTTATAAGTTGACTGCTCTGTGTAGACTGACTGGGGTAGTGTTTTGTCTATTTCATCTAGCAGGTGACATGACCTTATGTTAAAATCATAACAGACAGATCCCGCAGAGAATGAAAACATAAGTTATTGAAAAATAATGAGTCATTAAAATCAAAACTCCCTTTCTGGGAAATGATTAATAAATATTTTGACCACATTTTTTTCCAAATATTCAGAATTATTGTAACATTTTTTTATTTTTTAAGAAACTTCATTCTCCTTGAGAAGAACTCAAAATGAAATAAAACAAAACTATATTGCAGAACACCTGATAATGGAACTAGTGTTGTTACTGTTAAAATTCTCTTGATGTAACAATTCTGAGCTATTATGAAGTATTTCAACAGGAGTGAGAAGTATTTTTTTGTTCTTTAGTGTTTTGATACTGTGACAGGATATTTAATGTATATAGTGTTTTATACACGTACGGTTTTTAAAGTTATATACAGTTTTTAAAGTTATAAAGTTATATACAGTTATACAATTTTTAAATGTATATAGTGTTTTATAGATGATTTGTACAGAAAATGCCCCAAAGGTATACTATATAGTAACTAATAACAATAAAATGTCACAGTCTGTGTCTCAGAATCATAGACTAGCTGATGTTGGAAGGGACCTCTGGAGGTTATCTGGTTCAAGCCCCTTGCTCAAGCTGGGCCAGCTAGGGTCTATTGCCCAGGATCATGTCCAATCAGCTTTTGAAGATCTTGAAAAATGGAAACTTCATCTCTAGGCAACTTGTGCCAGTGCTCGGACACAGTAAAAAACAGTTTCCTGTTTTTCAGGAGTAAACTCCTGTGGTTTAGCTTGTGCCATGGCCTCTTGTTCTGTTACTGGGCACTACTGGAAAGTGCCTGGCTGCATCTTCTTTGCACCCTGCCTTCACTTATTTATATACATTGATGAGACCCTCCTCCTGAGCTGTCTTTTCTCTAGGCAGAACAATCACATTTTTCTCAGCCTTGGCACTAAGATTACAGCTAAAAAGCTAAGAAATTCTGCAGAAGTAGTAAAAAAGCCCCACAAGCTTACACTCTAAATAGAAGACTAGAATCAGACCATGAGTACATAGGCAAACAGGGACAGAATGAAACAATATTGACTTTTATGTAGACACAATATCCAGAAGAGTTTTAATAACTGAACTGAAATAGAATAAAGAATGAGGTTTGCAGAAAAAGGAAAAGAAAGCACCTGAAATCTTTCAAGTATGCTGTGCAGGTTGTCATTGCAGACTAAGTGAAGTATGGCATTAAGAGGAAAAAATTATATACATGAGAATATACTTTTTAAACAAAAGATTCAAAAAGAACATGGATCTATCAAAAGGGATGTGGCAGATCATGCTGAAAGCCAGTCTTGAAACTGTAAATGTCCCCTTCAAATTTGATAAAAGACAGGCTGCTTGAGATCTCAGAAGAGAAAAAGGATAACAAAACACCATCATCCCACCCTCTTCTCCCCCCCAAAAAACTCCAAAACCTATAACCAAACACAAAACCTAAACCAAGAGCCTGAAAAGAGACAAAGACTTAATTATAACTGGTTGTCCAATTTAGGTTTTTCAGTCAACCCCTAAAGAGAGGTCAGAATTTTCCAAGTAATAAGTTAGTACAGTTCAAAACTTAAGTTTTTTATTAATTAGCAACATTGTGACATAGTATACATGAGCTGCATGTGATAATAAAAGTCCATGTGAAATGAAAGTTACTTGTCATTAAAGTTACTTATATTTACTACATAATAATTCTCATGTCCTTCCTTATTGAATAATACTGACACCAGAAACCGCAAAAACTTGACCATCCTAACATAGCTAAATTTCTTCTCCTCTTTACTACTCTGGGATCTGTAAAACCTGAGAGCTGCAGGTGTATTTTCTAGAATATTTTGCAGTAATAGAGCTACATAACTAGATCTCATATTATAAAAGTATAGACATACAAGACCTTAAAGAAAATAACTAAAAATAACAATAGAACAAGTTATTAAAAAACCTATTGTGTCTGAAGGGACTGAAAAATCTGTTATGCATATGGATAGTGCATATAACATAATGCAGGTTAAAAGCAAAATCTATGGTGATAGCATAAGAAAAGACCTCCCAGGAAGTATTATTATACCTGCTTCCCTAAGATGACCTTACTGAAAAATACTACAGTGTAAACACGCAATTATGGATTCTCATCTAGTTTTCTAGTGTGTGATGACAGTCTTAATAATAGCTGATGCTGACCTGCAATTTAGTGGATATTAATAATGATTTATAGTGAAACATAGGTTGAAAGTATGAAGGATGTAGTTTGTTTCCATTTATTCTTAATTTAATAAGTCTCAAAATAATTCAGCATCAATTAAAAGGGCAGCAAAGTCAGACTTGAATCTATATTTTGTGCAGAAAAATTATGGAATGGCACTTGTGAATCATGTGCTTCAACTCATTGGTAAGTTCTTCAAGAGAGAACTAAGAAGAGCTTCTTACCTGTTAGAAGCTAGTGTCCCTGGAAATCTACTGTGAAGTTGAGGATGCACAGAGACACAGACAAGTCTGAGTAAAAAACGCACTGTATTGGAGGCTTCAAGCTACCACTCGAGAAAAATGACAATGCATGTATCTGAGGCAGGAAGCAAAGTCTCCCAGTGTCGTGGTTTAGGCCCAGTGCATAAC
>NW_010183697.1:0-12159 GCF_000695765.1 Mesitornis unicolor
GGGCGGGCGTGGGTGGGAAGCGGGGGCAGGGCCGGGAGCTGTGCGCTCCTCCAGCCGCGGTGGGGTCGAGCTGCAAAGGGAGCGGTACCGGGAGGAAACCAGCCCCGGCTCGGTTTGTGGGTACTACTCAGGTAATTCGTTTTCTTCCATGGAGAAGTCGGTGGGAGGAATTCGTTCTGGATAAAGCACGCTAAGAACTGTAGTTTCAAACAGAGCTGAGGAAAATGGTGTAGGTTTGTTTAGTTGTGATTTGGCTAAATCCAAAGTGACGCAGCAGTGCCAGTCAGCAGATCTGCAAATGAGTAGTGAGCCAAGCTCCACGAAATATGTGAGGCCAGCTTAGAAAACCAGTAACGCTGAAGTTCATACTAATACACCTTGTTGCAGTCTGATTCATATTTTCAAAGTTTTCCCTGCAATGCAAGGACCAGAACTTATTTATTAGTACACATGCATTATGGTCAGTGTTCTGTTGAATCAGAGACTCATGCATACATGCAGTCAGGTACTCTATATAAATAGAAAATGCGAGGAGAGACATCTTTAAAAAAAATAGAGTTAGCAATACTGCAGATGATTCTAGTCCAAAACCAAAATTGTCATATCCTTAACAGGTGTTACATTTAGCACACTGGACAAGACATCTGGTATCTGAATAATTATGTTCAGAAGCAAAGCATTTGGCCTGTTAAAACCAATTCTCTTGGTGTCTGGCCAGCCAAATTTGGCTTATAAATTTGTTCATCCAGCTATTGCTTCTCATGGCCATTGCTGTCACAGGAGAAGTGTGGATTACAGACAGAGGTACACGACATGTCAAGGTAGTGCTGGAGGATGGACAATGAGTGCTCCTCAGACCCAGGTTGGTATCTGGAGAGCCCCCTTCCTTCTTCAAGGTTCCTTTAAGTGTTTTTAGTTGACTGCTATCAATATAATTTTTTTAAGATTGTACTTGGTACTAGCAGAACCCCGGTTCTTGAAGCAAAGCTGCAGTCTGTTAATGGTTCATGCACTCATCAAACATGACTGAAATTGTGCCAGACTCAGCATGTCCACACTAATGAAAATACTAATTATGTGCAACTAGCCTGTTTCTAGTGCACCAGCTGGGGGTTTTTTAAAGCTAAACCAGCTCTTGCTGTGCTGCACTGTGGCTTCCTCATGGATCACCTTTCTGCTTGTGAAGTTTAGGAAGAGCTTTGAAAATGAATGCAGGTCTGACTCTGGCCTTTGTGAGTGGTGTAGTGTAATGGAGGAGGAAGTGGTGTGAAAACCAAAAATGGTACAACTGGTGTAATACACCTTACATCTGCCAGCCAGTTGATTGTATCTGGGACCCAGTTTTCCATCACTTAACAGCACAAATTTTAGTTGCCCTCCTGTCTGGGTAATTCGCTGCAGGAGCATCAAGTTCTGATCATCAAGAAGCAGGACACCACTGTCACAATATCACATCAAATCTTGTTTTTTATTCTATGCATCATTCATTCTGGAAGATGAATCTAGTTTATCCTTCTCAGATCATGTTGTGAGATACCGTTTAGAAATGCACAGACTACAGCTGGGGAAATTTGTACAATTTCCACAACTGTATGAAGCTGGCAGGGTTCAAAATACTTCAGTTAGCAAGAAATAGATTAGATATACTTAAGAAGATAGTATTCCTTTGCAATATGATTGCACTGTTCATCTCATTGCTTTGTTTGCTGCTGTTTAGACCTGGTTAGTGTTACCAGACGCACACTTCATGGTGAGCTGCAGACCTGTCCTAATGTGGAGGCCCCTTCTAGCCATTGTACAGCAGCAGACTGGAACTGTGGCAGAGTGCAGGTCAAGCAGTGTTACTGGTATTGAAATTGTAAGCATTTAATAGATGCAGTTGGGATACACCTGAGTTTGCTCAGGACAAAGGTAGATGCGTTTTGACGGAAACTTCCAATCTGCACTGACACCTTTTTGTCATAGGTTTGAATTCTGGTTACTTTCTGAGGGCTTGTGTAGGAGGACTGAAGCATCAGGAAATCTCTGCCCAGTATGCATAACTCAGCATACTGCTGTGGAAAATTGTTCTGGTTCAGTTAGCACAATGTCAGGTTTCCTGGACCCAAGCATAGGACACAGTGTGGGATGGAGACCTAGAGAGAGTGGAGCACAGCAAACAGAATTGTAGGAAATTAGATACGAGTGTTGTTAAGACATGCAGCAAATCTTCAGCTGCTATTTTTGTCAATGAGTGCTGCCTCTAATTAGGCATATGGCTATCTGTGGAGACCCTATCTTATTGCAGGATACAATATATTTGGGTGAGTGTTGCAGAGGGGACAGGGCTCAAAACTGTCTGGGCAGGGGAAAAGCTGTATTGTGACTCTGTTGTCAGTGGGACTTGCAGTATCACCCCTAGTGTTCTTCCCCATGGATTCAGCATATAGGCACAGGTGTGCTAAATTTTGCAGGAGGTAAGTTCAGAATCTGGATGTTTAAAGCACTGAAGGCAAGCAGTTAGCAACTGTCCAAGGATGGTCCTTTATCATGCAAAGACCTAAACCATTCCTGACAGGTGTCTGTCAGACCCAGCTGAGCCTCAGTGCCTCCCTACACTACCTGCGGCTTCGCCAACAGTAATCAGTAGGCAAGGAACTTTAAGTAATTTTCTAGTGGCCTCTGTTTCATACTGCTGCTTATAGATAGGAATTTTAGAGTAAGGCTGAGAAGCTACCAGATTTGTATGAAATAAATATTAATTCACGACTAAAGTGAAACTATTTGAGAAGAACACCATGTAGGGCTGAATCTAAGGGTGTGGATATTCTTTGGTGTTACAATCTAAGTCAGCACTTAGTGAAAATACTGGGAAGTTGTCTAATGTACCACGCTAGTACCAAGTGACAGTGGATTTATTCTATATCATTAAAAGCAGTACTGAGTTTCATCGGTTTCCTGTTTTACTGCTGTGAATTTAATGCTGTTCTTCTAAACAAAGGAGTATTTCTTCTGTTCCCCTGTTGCAGGTCATGGCAGAAGCAGAGTTGCCGGGCGTTTTGGTTCTGGATATAGGAGGAACTCATGGTGTGCTAGAAAACCTTGCAGCACTTTTGAAGAAACACTTTCGCCTTATCACCATGAAGGAATTTCTTGAAAACAAAAAAGAAATGAGCAAAAAAATCCAGTCTGTTTTCGTGTTTGAGTGCAGGCCAACTATTGACCGGGAGCTTCTAGAAAGCCTGCCAGATTTAAAGGTAATTGGAAACTCTGGGGTTGGAGTCGATCACTTAGACTTGAAAATGATTTCCAACTTTGGTGTAAAAGTGACCAACACCCCACATGCTGTGGCAGACCCAACAGCAGACATCGGAATGGCCTTGATGCTGGCCTCTGCCAGAAGACTGGTGGAAGGTAAGGTTTTAAATTCTCCTGGATCTTAGCTACTTCTTTGACATGTCTCACTTTTACCATCATACATATGATCTGTCCAAATCAATATTTGGGATGCTTTTACAGGGAAAAAAAAATCTGAAGACTTCATTTTCAGAGGCCTCTGCTTTTCCTATGTCCTGCTGCTTCTTAAGGCAGTGGTGACAAGAGTAAGGCCTTTGTCTAAATGGTGTACTTCAAAGTCACTTGTGATATCCTGTTTGGAATAATGACCAGAGCTTAATTATCTTCTGGCTGTTCACTGTGGGGGTTGTTTATAGATGTGAAAACTGAATATACAATGCATCCAAATCAAATGTTACCGCTTCTCCATTTTCCCATGGAACAAGTGTTAGGAGCTACAGGAGGGTACAAAGCATTAATGGCCATGTCCCCATCTCTAGAGCAGTAATTACTGTAACTCTTACTTTTATTTCCTGCTTCTGCAAAGAGTTTGTCTAAACCAATATGTTCTATTTCCAGAAGAGCACCAGATTATTGAAATAGTTGATAATCCTTTTGACAAAGTTATTTCAAACTGTACCACCAACATTAGTTTGTGTCCTTAAAGGTAGGTCCTTTCCCCACATGCCCTTGCTATGCAGTGCCTTTCAGGGGAAGGAAGGTGTCAGTAGAGACTATCACAAGAAGTTGCCCTTGTCTTCAGGGACTCATAGTGTTTCTATCACCACTCCTCCACTCCTGAGCATGAAATAGCACCTCTTTCCCCATGATGTTTTCTCACTATTGCATCTTGCTGGACCTCAGGTTCTCTGTATAAAAGCTCATAGAGATCCCTGGCAGAGCTGGAATTTTCAACCTTCATCCCCACTCAAGCAGTGGGGCTGCTTTGGGTTGTGATCCAGGAGAGAAATTGTGAGATTTATCACAGCTAAAAAAAAAGTGAAGTCAATGCTTGCAGTATGGTAAGTGTCAAAGAAGCCATTTTTGAACTTCCAAGAAAATACTCCAGCCACAAAAGAGTTAATCCCTAGAGGAGCCATTCCTCCCAGCACAGTACCCACCCAGGAGACCCCTGTGCTACTGGCTTCAGGGAATCACACCGTTCAGACCCTTCTTTAAACTGGTCACAATTAGCATGGATGTTTTTTAAGGGGGGCTTCAGATCCCTACTGCTGTGATGGTGAGAAACTTTTTATTTCCCTCAAGCCTATGTTTATGGTTGATTTCTACCCATTTGGCCTGTATTTACATTCAGGCTGCCAGATTGCGGTTTCTCCAGACACAAGGTCTTTTGCTGTTGACTGGCTGGGAGTGGAAGTAACCAGAGCAACGCTTGGCATCATCGGGATGGGCAGTATTGGGTACAAAGTGGCTCAGAGAGCCAGAGCCTTCGACATGAGGATCCTGTACCATAACAGGAACCGGAGGTAAAATCATCTGGTTTCCTCATGTAAATAGTCAGGGGGCAGTGATGGAAACCACAGCTCTGCTCTGTGTCCCCGCTTTTCTTAGGCACTTGTGACCATTGTAAGCGGGAGGAGAAGCACCAACGTGCCACCACTTCCTCCCTTTGGCTCCCTGGTGCTCCCCTCGGGAAGCAGCTCCCCAACCTCCTATACCTCATATTGCCTACATGCTTTGCTTTCACACATACATCACCCCTTCAGAGTCCCACCACTCCTCCAGCCTTTTGCTCCCTCTAGCCCGCATCCTTCCTTCTCCCCTTCCACCTTCTACACCCATGAATGTATTTTCCTTTACCTTGGCCTCAAACCTCTCGACTTCTGTGCTGTTCCAGATGTCTCCTAGGATTGATTGATTGCTAAAGCCAGTTAGAAATAGTTGGGTCAGTCGTGGTGTGTGTGCATTTTTCCTTCAGAAGAAAGGAGGAGGAAGAGGCAGTCGGTGCCCACTACTGTGAGAAGATGGAAGACTTGCTGCAGCAATCTGACTTTGTTATGTTGGTTGTGAACCTGAGCCCCGAGACTCACAAGCTGATTGGGAAAAAGGAGCTGGGGCTGATGAAACCCACAGCTGCTCTTATAAACATCAGCCGAGGTAGGATCGTCTAAAAGCACTGTTTGTGGCTCCACAGTTAAGGTTGTTTTGTCTGAAGATGTTGCCATTCCCCCCTCCAACCTCAGTCTGTGATACCCCTGTGTTGTTTGAGTCATGAAGCAGCTGGCAGTCTACAAATGAATGACTTATCATAGATCAGATGCTATCCATTCAAAGGTCCTTTGGAATTTAGAGGTGCTCAGCAGATGTTCTGTTCTCTTTAGCTTTATCCTACAGATAGCTTTTTTGGTGGAAATAACTGAAAGGTTTATCAGCACTGATGATGGATGGGGTACAAAGAAAAATGTACATTTCATTTGGAACAGCTACGTAGAAAAAAAATCTCACATGGAATTACAGACCTGTTGGCACTGAACAAGCATATAAGTGAGATTATAGTTTCAGTAAGCAAAGCAGAGATAAAAGAGTGGAAAGCTTGAAGAAATTAAATTATTTGTCTATAATAATATACATTAAGTCAGTGTCAAAATGAGGAAAGGACTGAAACCAGTCACATCCCAGGATAAGCCTCATGCAGTGGACCATAATCCTCCCCTAATTAAAGATTAATATATAAAATCTCTGTTTTGTTTGGTTAATGGTTATTAGAAAGACATTCTACTTTCTAATAAGGCAAAGGTCCTGTAATTTTTCTCATGAGACCCTTGAGACCTTTCCCCACTCCCAGGTAAAAACGTGTTCATTAACTCATCATGATAGCAAGTTTTCTTTTCAATGCAGGTGCAGTTATTGATCAAGATGCATTGGTAGAAGCTCTCCAGAATAAGGTTATTAGGGCTGCTGCTCTGGATGTGACATACCCTGAGCCTCTGCCAAGGTAGAGACTTGTTTTCCGTCCTATTAATCTGAAATGTTTTAAACTGCATGCAAAAGCGTGGTCATAATCTTGATCTTCATAGGGAGCATCTCACTGAGGACAAAACCTCAGCCTGCCTTGTACAATTGTAAATAAATGAGAAACCATTTGCCTTTGCCACATCTGTCAGTTCTTTGCCAGCCTAACGGATGGGCAAAGCAATGAGACTGATAGAGAGGAAGAAGAAACGGGTAAGCAAGCTTCCCACAGCTTTTTCCTTTGTGCTTGTGGCCTTTTTATCTCAACATGGCTTTGCTGTTTCCTGAGGTTCAGTTCTTACCAATTAGCATGGGATAGCTGCAGAGTAAATTCCTTCTGTAACACTTTCTCTTCTTTCTGTTTCTTACAGAGATCATCCTTTATTAAAATTAAATAACATCATCATAACCCCTCACATTGGAACTGCAACGGTCCAAGCTATCCATGCTATGGCAGAAGAAGCAATAGCAAACATGCTGGCTGTTCTCAGTGGCCAACCCATTCCAAGTGAAGTGTTTCCTAAATGAGGTGTGCCAGCTGACATCACTACATCTCCTATGTATGGGAATGCACTATTTCTTACAGTACCACTTTTTTTAAGAAAACAACCTGTTCCTGCACTGCTCTGTGTCATAATCCTGCAAAGCTGTCATCTCACTAGACTTGCTCTGTATTGTTATTTACAGTTCTGAAAAATAAAGTGGAACTAATACAAGGGATTTGTTTGAAGATTTTATACTGAGCATTTATGCACTTCGATATCTTCAGTCCATTATTTCAATGAACAGGTGTGCTCTGTTCCTGGTACTTGCTGCTACATAATGATAAGCAAGTACATCAAGCAGTTTGTGTAACATTCTCAGATGTATTAAAGGTGAATTGAGCATTAATTTCTTGCAGAAATTTGACTGTATCCTGAAACACTTTTCAGCCAATATTGCAATATTCTATTTTTATATTAAAGCACTAAAGAAAGCAGACTCCTTTGAAATTATCCTAGGCCTAAGGTTTCCTAATGTAAAAAAGAGCTCTGCTTCATCTACATGTTAAACCAAATCAAAGCAAATAATTGAAAAAATCTCTTTGATTTTCCTGAGGGGATCCTTTGTAAGCCAAAGTGAATTGCAAGAGATTTAGTTCCTCCATGCAGACAAAAATGATGCTTTTATCTTGACTGCCCATGAAACAATGGTAGATCTACCGCTGAAATAACATGATGAGGGCATAACCTAAAGCAAAATCAGTGATCAGTCCTAATTTCCAGCCCAGGGCCAAGCTTTTTCTTACATTTTCTTGCCTATGAGCAAGCAACAAAGTCAGAAAATTCAGTAAAATGTTTGTCACCTCCATCAAGTCAGGAAGCCTTTCCATTATTTTGCAGTATGGTCAGGCTCCTTGAAGGGATATGTAGAGTTAGACACTCAGATGCAAATAGTGGAATACCACTAACAAGACAACAGCAAGTATTGTAGTAACAAGAAAAGAGTAAGTATTGCTATAGGAGATTACAAGATCTTCAGCCCTTGAACAGCTCTCCCTGCAGCTCTTCCCAAAATTCCTATGGAAAATCAATAGTAGCTGTAAATAGTCTATTGGAAAAAGATAAAAAAATCCGTCAATTCACAGACCCTCAGGGAACGACAAAGAGATGGTCAGTGATTCCTGTAAGAAAGACCCATATGTTTTAATTTGACTGCATTAGTCCTTCTTGGAAAATACTTGCCTAAGCATCTGTTACTTTGTTAACCTCTGATAACCTCAGGAGAAGGCACTGCAGCTGAGAAGTCGCTGGTGTCTGTTCAGGACCAGAAGCTGCAAAAATCTCTGCAATTGATTTCCAGAGAGGTGACCTAAAACAAAACTTGAAGACTCGTGAGAGTTTAAGTTGATATTCTTTAATACAGTGCCAGGGTCCTCTCAGAATCACCTGAGATCTCCACCAGTTGTTACACACAGGCTCTTTTTATTCCCTATACTAACACACATGCATCCTAACTACTGCAAATAAACACATCTCTTCGTAGAACTAATTCTCATAAGTCCAGCCTATTTTGGCTCCTTTCTTCACTGGTCCATAGGTGTCCTCTCATGGTCATCTTGAGGTATTTTCATGGTTAGTGGTTGTCTACTTCATCAGGTGGTCATATCTTCAGCTTCATCAGTTGTCCTTTTGGTAATCCTTCTCTTAGAGCATGCATAGAGGTAGTATTGACTTCATAACCACCTGCAGACTTGGCTTGGCATACATCATTGTTCCTGTTCCTATATGTCCTATATCTTAAACAAAGTGGTTTTCCAAATTGTCCTAAGCTACTTGATTATCCTATTTAATGATTTACCCTACCTGTCAAGCATACATAGTTTATGACCTTGTTTTCTAAGTCCCCTAAGGCATTTTCCATTAGCTTTGGAGGGTTTTCTGTACTTTTCCATTATCACAATGAAGCATTTAAAAATTAACCTGGAAAGTTCATGATAAAGCTGTGCAATTTATTTTCACAAACTAGATTTTGTCCAACATTTTTCTAAGCTGCTTAGACATGGTAATTTGTGATTTCAAAGGGAAAGAGATTTATTGCACCAGAATATTGATGGTCTGAAACTAAGTAATTAATGAGAAATAATATTGTGTTATGATCCTGGTGGCAGTGATATGAAACCTTAGAGACAGATGGACAGAACTTGCTCAGACTTGATTATGTGAATATCTGTGTGTGTGAGTGTGTGTATGTATAGTTGGTTGTATACTTTTAAAAGCTGCTTTTTTGTCTTGGTTTGTTAATTTCCCTATCTAAACATGTGGTTTATAAGATCTCGTATCATAGATGTCATGAAACAGGACATGAAAGTGATTATTCTTTAAAATGTCTGAAAATAATTACATGTCTTTCTTCTGACACTCAGTCTTTCTCCTCTGTGCAGATCATGGGAGGAGGAGAGCTACCTGGGCTTTTGGTAAATGAAATTGGTGGCATACATGGGATATTGCATGGCCACGTGGCGTTCCTGAAGAAACATTTCTACCTCATCACCATGAAGGAATTTCTGGAAAACAAAAAGCATATGAGTGAAAAGGTCCAAGCAATCTATTTGTGGTGGCACAAACCAGTCGTTGACCAAGAGCTCCTCCAGAGCCTGCCAAACTTGAAAGTGATCGCGAATTCAGGAGTAGGGATGGATCACCTGGATCTGAAACTTATAGCTAGCTTTGGGGTGAAGATGGCTAATGCTCCACGTGCTGTTTCCAGCAGCACAGCAGATACTGGGATGGCTTTGCTGCTGGCATCTGCTAGAAGACTAGTGGAAGGTAACATCTCAATTTTTCCGTGGCTTCTAAAAATCATACAAGATTTACCTACCTTTAACTTGACTTTTCCTAGAGTTATCTGTGGTGCGCATAGTTTCACATAATGTATAAAAATATAAATATATTGGGTTGGCAAATAGAGTAATCAGTATTTTCATATATTTTCTATACCATGAGGATATCTAAATTATTATATTATACACAAACATACATATCATATATTTCAACCAGTTATAAAATCATATGACCTTATTTTTCACATGTCATCAGTCTGGGTTGAAATTACTTGAGCAGAATCTAATTACATTCATTTCAAATACAACTTTTTGCTTTATGTACAGGACTTGATCTTAGAACCTGTAATTTAGTTTTCAGAATAAATATGGCTATAGACTTAATTTAACTGTTTCAGGTGAACAACACACTGAAGTGTGCTTCCTACATATGAAATCTTTAATTTTCATTATCTTCTTCAGCAGCACATTTTCAGTGAGTATGATATTTGGCAGGTGTAAGACGTGCTTCGATGTTATAATGTTACAGTGCTACTGACCAAAAGTGGGAGATGCCAAAGCTCAGACAATCGCTGCAATCGCAGGCTGGCAGAGAAATCAGACTGTGGAAGACAACAATGGAGCGGAACGAGGGCATATGCTTAAAGCTGGGGCTTAGAAGTGCAGGCATATTCTCAGGGGTTTAAATGGATTGGTGCAGAATTGGGGAATTTAAGGAGCATTAGAGAGCAATAAGGCAGCCTGCTCCTGTTTCGTCTAGTAGCATCCCTTCTAGTTTCTTGCACAGTATTTTCTTGCCATTTCCCAAATAGACCTACCCTGGGCTTGGTTAGAATGCCTCCTGCTTCAGGAAAAGGTCCTCTAGATTTATCCTGCTAAATTTACCTGCCTTTGATTTGCCAGCTGTACCACAAGATTCATAGAAACTCAAAGGAGACTTGTCTTCCCCTAAATCTGTTTCTACCTCACAAGGAGGAGATGGATTAAAAGGGAGATTAATTTCTTGTTCACGTCTACATAAACTATCCCTAGTGGCATTTCTGATGGCTCTGCCTTGGCATGACTGAGTTTTATCCTGAGGCATTTTTTGATACTTTCACAATATTCTGCTTATGTTTTAGAAGAGCTGGCAATATCAGAAGACTGAAATATCAGAAGCCTGCCACCTTGCTAGCAGAGTAAAAAGTGCCGTCTCTGTGCATATAAGTTTATTTTCTATGTTGTTGAACTATCCAAAATTTTGCAGGTTTAACAGATAACTATGGAAATCATGGAGTAGTGATTTTCAAAGAAGTGACATTTTTCTTTCTAAGGAGAGTGGCAGATGTGAACAGGAAACCTGTTCTTATTTTGAACAACAATACCAACATCTGGTGTTATTCTCCTCGTGACAGTTCCAAACTCTGCAGTGATACTGGCAATAATAACATTGATAGTTGATGCAAAACAGGGTGACATTTTTATGAGTCTAAAGCAATAAGAGGATTTTTAGGGGAGGTTACACCAAAAGGCTTTTTGTAGTATGGTGAGAATAAATGGGAGTGTCACATACACATGACAGGGAAAGTTGTATTAGAGAATCACCTAGAACATGACAAAAACCATTGCTATTTAAAATTGTGTGTTTGTAACCATTGTACTACAGCAGCCCAACAAGCCCAGACTCTTTTGTCTTGTTCCTCTGTGTTGGACCCCATTAATTTCTCATGTTGGAGTATCTTTCTTGCAGGCTATCACCTTGCAATTTCTTCAGATACGGACTACTGTGAAGCTGATTTTCTGGGAGTTGAAGTTACTGGAGCTACTCTGGGGATCATTGGCATGGGCAGGATTGGGTATAAGATTGCTTTGAGAGCCAAAGCATTTGAAATGAACATTTTGTACCACAACAGGACACACAGGTAAAGATACATTCTGAGTGTAATTACAGCAGAAACTCCCTTTTAGATAGTCAGTATATCCTTTTCAAGGAATTATGTCAGGAATACAGCAAGAAGTGAAGGAATAAAGCCAAGGTTAGAACAGAAGAGAAAAGAAAATGCTTGTCTCAAATTGGTCTTGTAAGGAATTACTTGGTGATTAAACACTTGGAAACGTAATTTAGGTTTTATATTAGAAATGCCAAGGTTTTCTGGAGATGTCAGCATTAAAAAGAAAACCAAGCTTATACCTTTTTCATTTTTATGATATTTTATTGTAGTGACACACAACTCCACCTTTTGTTTATTTTTTTCCCCATATTTTGAAGATTCAGCACAGGGGCTCTTCAATGTGAAGGTGAGAAAGATCCCCATGTGCAACTAGAGGCCATTGCAGTCAGTCAAGGTGCAGTCAACACGCAGAGCAAATGTTTACTGCCATGAACCATGATCTACTGTGAGACAACTTTACTCCTCCCTGACTGAAGAGAGAAGCTGCAGTGCCAGTACATGTGGCTTTCAGTGATTTTCTCCATATGCAGGCTGCAGCAGGAGGGTTACTGCTCTAGCTAGCCCCAACCAAATCACAAGGGTGGATGAGGGCAGAAATTTCTAGCCTTGTTTGGCATT
>NW_010183697.1:12190-20323 GCF_000695765.1 Mesitornis unicolor
AGAAATTATACAAACAGCTGAGCAAACTCATATTAAAAGAAGCACTATCGAATACCCTCCTTAAGATTTTTTCAGAGTTTCTTCATAAATCACAAAATAAAAGAAAGTAAAGCATGAATCCATTTTTTTTTCTGTGGGGTCATCCCTAATTCCCTCTGTTAAATATTTTTCACTCTTTAAAGTAATATTTATGCAAGAGTGCTGTGTTGAATAATCAATGCACAGTGCAACAGAATTAAAGCCCTTCTTATTTTAAAGTACATTTACACTTCAAGCGTATGTCCTAAAGTATGATGTACTCTGGATGCTGCAAAACTGGCTGTAGTTCTTTACCCACTTAATCACTGATTGTTGACCTGGACACTGAAAGAAAACAATGAAATGCATGTGTTAGGAGACACATGGTCCAAAGTTACACCGAAGTTATTTTCTTAGTGTGACTTCTTTCTTTATTTTTAGATTAGGAAGGAGATAATTCAAACCCATTCTCTTGCAATCTGCAATTGAGAGCAGAAGATTGTCCACACAATCTCCTATCATTGCTTCTTTAGTTCCCAAAGTTCAGGCAGCTAAATTTACAAAGAACAGTAGAAATGGCAAGTATCCTTTTTTATTGTGAAAAGTACATACTAAAATTCTTTCTCTGCTTTGGTAACTTCTTGTGTTGAATGCTTTATTTTGTGAAAGTCCTGGGCAGCCAGGAGCCTGCTAAAGAGCTGCCTTGCTAATTCCACTCATCACAAAATGACAGACTCACTAGAGGATGCCAACAGGATGGGGACCACCAGCATGGACGAATTCTGGTGAATCCCACTACTCTGGTTTGAGCAATTATTGCATCCTGCAAGGTGCACCTTCCCCACAGGGGATCCTGCAGAATGCTGCCATCTGTTCCAGTGCTTAGCCCTACCCCACTTGCAGACTTTAAAAGAAGTCCCTGGACCCTCCACTGCAGTGGCTGAGCAGCAGGCATGCAATCCATACCCAGCTGTAGGGCTTGAAGCCTTCCAGAAGGGCCTAAACAGCCAGCTGAGAATAAGGTCACCTTTGTTTGCCACCTGTTTGCTACATGTGGTAACCAGATAATTTAGTTTGTATACCAGTGACATCACTGAAGAAAATATTTTCCTGATTGATGCCCTGAAGGATCAGACTACAGTGATCCACATTGTAATCCTGTTCTCCCCACCAGGAAAGAGCAAGAGGAGCAAGCTGTCGGTGCCACTTTCTGCGAAACAATAGAAAACTTGCTCCAGCAGTCAGATTTTGTGATGGTGGTGGTCAGCCTGACACCTCAGACACACAAGCTGATTGGGAAGAGGGAGATGGAGCTGATGAAACCCACAGCCACTCTCATTAACATCAGCCGAGGTACCATCCAGATCCACTGAGTGGCCTGAGAGCCAGCTCCTGTTGCGTTACACGCAGCACCATGCTGCATCCATCGCACAGCTAGTGCATACACCGAGGATGGATCTGGCATGGCCAAAATTCCTCTCTCCCCACTTCTATTCTCTTTTCACTCTTAGACCATTACCTGCAAAGGCTCTCAGAGACACTCTTACTCCAAACCAGGTGCGGTAATTGACGAAGAGGCGCTGGTGACAGCTCTGCAGACTGGTGTTATCCGGGCCGCAGCTTTGGATGTCACCTACCCGGAACCACTGCCCAGGTCACCATCTCTGCTTGTCTCAGGAAGGGTGCTGTGAGCCCTGCCGGAGGCAGGAGGCAGCCCTGCAGCAGGCAGGGATCTGGCAGAGGCAGCCCAATCCAGCCCTGGGGTGGAGGTTTGTGTAAAGCGCCATGAATATGAATGGGATGCAGCCCAGATGTTGGGTCTGATAACCGACCAAAGGGAAGCCTGGGCACCAGGAAACAGCAGGAGGAGACTTGCGTGCCCAGAGGAGCATTAAACCCTCTCCATAGAATCGCCACATGAAGCTGCGGCAGTGCTTCACTTACAAATTGCTTTATCTGAAGGTGCAACTTGCCCTGAATGAAGTCATCCCTTCTTGGGCCTCCTGCATTGCCCCGGGGTTTCCTCCCCACAGGTTGGTTTCCCCAAGTACAAGGCTGAAGCACTGCATATCTCTTGGGCCCAGAGGCTACTTGACTCATGTAAAAAGACACCTCTACCAGAATGGTGCCTCATGGAGTTAACTGTGCTGCATGCATTTTGAGTTGGGAGAGAGTTTGGTGGTGGTCTGTCTGTGTGCCAGGACATCACTGTCCATTATCTGGGTGCATAAGTACAGCTCAGGCCATTGTGTTGGGTTGATGTGTCAGGAGGGCTTAATCTTCTCTTCTGACATAGTTCAAATTGCTGCCTAATGGCTAAAGTCATTGTTTCTGGACAAAAGAGCCCAGTATAAACACAACGTACTTTTAATGTCCAAAATCAGTTGAGCACAGGTGATCAGGTTCTGTGGTTGTAAGTGGGACTTGTAAATTTATATTAAATTAAGTTTATATTTAAATACAGTGCAATAGGCGAAGTAGGACTCCTCATTATTTAGATGAACAGCAGTAGGTAACTTAACTATCTCTTTTTTCCTTTCTTCCAGGGATCATGCATTGTTAAAATTAAAGAATGTCATCATAACGCCTCACCTTTGCATTAAAACAGACAAGACCACCTACATGATAACAAAGGAAGCAGTTGAAAACATACTAGCAGCTCTTAATGGTCTCCCCATGCCCAGTGAAGTGCTCCCTAACTGATGTGCAAAAGGATATCACAGCTTGCTTTTTATTCTTCTCTCCCCTCATCAGCTCTAAAGGTTTTTATTCTTATGTTTTCCCATTAAGACAAACCTATTCCAGGTGGGCAGGGAAAGCTCTGGCTTGGTCTCACATGTCGTTAAAAACAGCTTTTTTATTTTAATTTCCTTGCAAATTACATTACATTACTTTTCATTACATTTTTCATACTTACTTTTCACTTCCAACCATAGGTAAATGCATGCGGGCTTTAAGTGGTTCTGGGAAAAACAGCTTCTGATTGCCAATGCACTCCTTGCTAGGCTTCCTATTCCTAAAGAAAATGTCATTTTAGATTACCTAATTCACTTTGTTCCCATTCTATTAGCTATCAAAAAATGCAAAGTAAGCTACCTGGCTAGAAATATTATTGACTTTCCATATGGAAGTCTCCATTTAAACTATCTCTTGAGACACAAAATGCTGAGGGAAAAGTTTTCAGAAACCTACTCAGAATCACTTATTCAAAGCAGGCTGGATTTTACAAGACAATTAAAACTACTAGCACTAAGGGAAATTAGTCTTCAAGATGAGCATGCAACTATGTTTGTAATACCAAACTGATATGCAGTCTACCTCTAGATTTTCAACTTTGTGTAGGTATTTGGAAGAACACTTTGAACCTTCTAAGCCTCCAGCACCATTCTGTACATCAGTGGGAGCATAAAAGTCTGTAAAAACACACGGCGTTAAAATCCAAATCTGTATGTTTTCCTTTTGTATCACTGCTTCTGGACATTTACAGAAATAATTATATTTGAAACAAGATACAACAGGGAACTTCACTAACTTTGACAAATTGTTTTCGTTACTGAAATTATTACTAAAGCAAAAAATGCAAATCCCATGTCTTTCCTCCACTAGAAATAGCACCTATATTGCAATTAACCATTCAAATGCCACAGGAAAAGGTTGTCTCTAAATAGAAGAATAGAAGCTCTGTAGGAAACAGTTTGCTGTCCTCTCAGTTGTCTTTATGTACTCTCAGTTGTCTTAATACAAATCCAAAAGACAAATAAATTAATATATAACTCAAAGTGTCAGTGCTATGCATTTTATTATATAGTATAACTTTATGGATGTTATGATTATTTAATCTATCAGTAAAATTTATAGTTAATTTGCCCTTAAGTGCAGCTAGGATTTTACCTGTAGGCTCATGCATCTTTTTAGAGAGCCATTTTCACTTACTTTTTCTTGTGGAAAGTTGTCATTGATGCTTGCCAAAAGACACTTCCTTCCACCAGTTTAACATACAGTGATGTTACCAACTCTTGCAGCTCAGGGAAACAAGACTTTGCAGCTTTTCAGGAGGAGCAAGCTGGCTGGCAAGAATCTCAGGACTCTTCCAGGTACTCTCCTTTTCTCTGAAGTCCAGGCTCCCAGTGTGGTTTTCCTTGTCACCTGTGTGACCTTGGCAAAAATAAGTTAAGTTTATTCTGTCAAAATAAAAGGCTAAGCAATAAATTACAGAACTGGGAAAAAAGCTCTAAGAATCTAAAATAGCAGAGAGAGAAAAAACCAACAAAACCTTTTTATTAGATGAATATCCTAAAACTGGACAAAACACACAATGTTTTGCACATGCAAACTTTTCTCCATATGTGAAGCAGCAAATGTAAAATCTAATTCAGTACTTCATTTCACTTCTACATAGAAGAACAGAACATGCTTGGCATTTGCCTGGAGTTTTACTTCTATTTTGCAGGTATTTCAAGAATCTGGGCTGATGAGTTATAGAAGTGTTCCCTGCCGGTGGGGTGCTTTAGACAGGAGGGACACAGCACTAGGCATCAATACACTGGTCAGTCACTGGACTGATGGGTTGACTTACACCCAATGCTAATGACTTAGCGTTCTACAGACAGGAAATCATGACTTGAAGGACAGCTTCCCAAAACGTCTTCAGGAAGCAACTACCTCACTTCAAATCTCATCGCAAAAAATGGCCCTTTGTTTCCTGCCTTTCCTTAATCTGTAAATATTTATTGGATAGTATAAAATTAACTGACATACAGTTAAGAAAACTGTCCTGTGCTTACTAGATGCTGTTCCCCATCTCTGCTATTCAACTTGGATTGTACTTGGAAAATGCAACACATCCAATCTTACGATTACTAAAAATGGATCAAAAAATGCAGTGGCCACATGAGCAAAGGGATGATCCATTACAATTCACTCTGTTAATTCAGATTTGTTTGAAACATTTTGACTGGCAAACAGTGCTTGATCTGGAATGAAGTGCTGCTACAGTGGCCTACTGGGAAAGCTTCCCTATGACAAGCAGAAGGGTTAGCAAGAACACTTTCTGATGGTTTAGTCAGTGAAAACAAATGCATTGCTTGGGTTGGCCTAAACTCATGAATATAGATTTCCCGCCTCTGTTTTCTTTTCTGTCCTGTGAGTCTTGGTCACATATAATATTGCTTTATAACCCATAACATATACATGGAAACGTATGTCCTTATCCAGTTTCATGCTTAAGCTAATCTGTACATCTCACCTGGGAAATGTATTACATTATACAAAAGTCTTTTAGGCTAATGCCATACTTCAAAAGTCTAATCCCAAGAAACAATTATTATGCAAGCACCTTAATAACACTGCAGGCATCAGCTTTCCCTGCAGTATTACATGGACTCCAATGGCAATATTTAATTATGGGAATGAAGTTCACAGACCGTGACATACTTCTCTTTCCCATACTCACCGACATTATTTATTTCAGAAAGCTTTGTCACAATGCAGGTATAAGATATACCTTTCTACAATAGGAAACTAACAGCTCACTGCAACACCATGTAATTCAGCTTAGCACACTACACGGTAATCTATAAGGTACTCACTCTACAAATTAAATCTGTTTAGGACATGATAGTGCACTTCTGCAACACTTTAATCTTGTTTTACCTTAATCAGACTTCACTTACAGTAATTGTTGTTTGGCTGCTGTCCACACTCTACTCTGTGACATTCTGTGTCCTAGTAATTTGAATGGCTCTTCAATCGCTCAAAACATAAATGGCTTCCTGGCCTCTTCTGTCACATATATTGCCATACAGATATATCTCCTATAGAGATATATTAGCTCCTGAATCTTAACTAGAAAATTAGATGTTCAAGTTACACAAAAAAAACCTTTGAAGCCATCTGATTCTCTCCACATGTAACCACAACCATTTTCTTGACATTTGATATGCATGTGCTGAATTTTTGCTTTAAAAAAAAACAAAACAAAACAAAAGAGAGTAACATTTTTTGACTATTATTTGTTGATTTGATAATCAGAGGGAAAAACTACCATATTGTCCTTCCAAAGTTGTGGTTTTTACCTTCACTTCTACAATATGGTAGACTACTTCCCTCAAGAATTATTAGTGTCTTTGAGAGGGGCTTTACCATGGTGAGCAGCAATTTAAAATATCACCTATTATGTTTTATCAGTAAACTTGGAAGCAGTTAATATGAAACAAGGCATGTGTAAACATTTTAAGGTTTGTTGGCTTTTTAAAGAAGAAAAATCAAGTAGACGTAACTAAGACTCCAGTTAATATGCTGTAACTCTGTCTGGCTAGTTAATGAATTTTTGCTCTAACGTTTCTCTGAACTTGAAGTCCATGTAAGCAAATGATACTCAGAAATCATCACCAGGATAGCAAGAACAGTTTCTGGTTTTGTAAAATTATTACAACATTTTATTATATTTTATCTTTTCATTAGTCATTTTATAGAGGATTTGGTGTTAAACTTGACTGCCTTGATGTCAGCATATCAAAATGTGTTTGGTAGCTTTTGAGCAGACTTGATTTTGTAACCCACTCTTTTACAAAGCACTGCAGCAGTCAGGAGATACGTTGCAGAGCACAGTCGCTGGTTATTTCATGGCATAGAAAGAGAGGGATCCCTGGTGCCCACCACAGCCGTATTTTCCCAGCTCCTGAGCTATTCTGTGGCGAAACAGAAGCCAGGCACCATTTTGAGTGTCTGCTGAGGGGATCGCTCCAGCACAGGTTTCGGGAACAGAATGTTGAAGCTGTACTTGGCAGCCTCCGTCACTGGGGATTTATAGCCCAGGTAACCTTGTCTAGAAAATTTTAATGTGTTTCTCATCGCGGGTAGGCCCAGGATTGCCTGTAGCCAGGATGACAGCTGTGGTGCCTGGGCGCCTGGGCCAGCTTCCATTGCTTAGCTCTCGAGGAGAGGTTCTGAGGTTCTGCACGTGTATTCTTTGTGCCACGTTAACTCACGTGCATATAATACAATGACCAACAGAGATCAAATCGTAGCTGTTATTCAAAGACAGTATGGAAAAGCCAGCATGTTTGTTTTGCAAGATCCTAATCATTTTGGAATTGCTAACGTCACCGAAGACTGGGAATAAACCTTGTAACACCAATGTAGCATGAAGAGGCAGGCATTCCTTTATTACAGCACTGGATACCTGTGGTCCACATAATATGCACACCTAATGCTGTTTTTCTTGTAATATTTATAGACAGAAGTTACAAGATTAAGCAATCCCAGTTACAATGATTGGTTAGCAATTTACACATTATTAGAATATCTGCTGATACTTGGATCAAACTGTGCTTGTGTGTGGTGAAGGTCGGCACAGCTCTTTTTGACCTGTGGGTGGATATTTTAGTATTATAATGAAGTCAGTTCACTTAAGGACACCTGATTTTCTCCTTTCCATGCCAAGTATATGATTGAATCAGAGACAACTTAGGTCCATTATTTTCTATGGACTCTTAGAAACTGTTTCTGTTTGATGTGGTTTTGGATGATCAGTCTTCCTTATTTCTTTGCTAGTGGATGTTACAGCAACCACCTAAACTGAAGCTATGGCTCCAGGTGGGCCATTCGTCAGAATGCATACATCTCGTTAGATTCAGAATTAAAGCTACAGTCAACACCAACAGCACAGAAACACGACAACATTTTTTTAAAAAAGAATTATTTGTGAGCACTTGTTGCACTCTCTCATAGCATCATTATGGCTGGAAAGGACTCTCAAGATCATCAAGTCCAACACTTATCTAACTTTGCCATGCCCCCTTCTAAACTATGTCCAGACGACTTTTAAATACATCCAAGGATGGGGATTCCACCACTTCCCTGGACAGCCACTTCCAGTCTTTCCGTGTAGAAGTTTTCACTAATGTCTAACCTAAACCTCCCCTGGCATAACATGAGGCCATTTCCTCTTGTCCTATCGGTTGTAACTTGTGAGAAGAGACCCACACGCACCTCTCTACAACCCCCGAGGGGTTCGGGGCTCATCTCCCGCCGCCCCGGCACCTCCTCTCCGCCCCATCCACCCCGCTGTCAGCCCGGGGCGGCCCCGCTCCGCCCTCGCCCTCTTCCTCGCCC
>NW_010183698.1:0-10046 GCF_000695765.1 Mesitornis unicolor
ATCTGGATGAGGGGATTGAGTGCTTCCCCAGCAAGTCTGCAGATGAGACTAAATTGGGAGGGAGTGTATCAGAAAGGGGGTGGTTAGTAGGTTGAGAGAGGTTCTCCTTCCCCTCTACTCTGCCCTGGTGAGACCGCATTTGGAATATTGTGTCCATTTCTGGGCCCCTCAGTTCAAGAAGGACAGGGAATTGCTTGAAAGAGTCCAGCTCAGAGCCACAAAGATGATGGAGGGAGTGGAGTATCTCCCTTATGAGGAGCAGCTGAGGGAGCTTTAGCTTGGAGAAGAGGAGACTGAGGGGTGACCTCATTAATGTTTATAAATTTGTAAAGGGTGAGGATCAGGATGAAGGAGCCAGGCTCTTCTTAGTGACAGCCAATGACAGAACAAGGGGCAATGAGAGCAAGCTGGAGCATAGGAGGTTCAATCTGAACGTGAGGAAAAACTTTTTTACTGTAAGAGTTACAGAGCACTGGACCAGGCTGCCTAGAGAGGTTGTGGAGTCTCCTTCTCTGGAGACATTCAAAACCCACCTGGACATGTTCCTGTGTGACCTAGTCTAGGTGATCCTGCTCTGGCAGGGGGGTTGGACTGGATGATCTTTCGAGGTCCTTTCCAACTCCTAATATTCTGTGATTGAACCAAGATGTGAAAAGAACTGCGAGAAAAATTATCCTATGTGGCTAAATTCCTTTAATCTAACATTTTCCCATTATTTTAGTTTACACTTTAATCAAAAGTAATTGTAAAGAATATTTATCAAGAATTAAATATTTTAACTCCAATTTTCTAACATATTAAGTTAGACATTAAACATGAGGTGTGTACTTCAGAGTTTTTCATTATGCTTTGTCATTGCGCTACATCAAACTTTGTATTTAATTTGACACACATTTGTATAATTATTATCATTTTAATTGTTAACAAAGTGATATTTTCCTTGGGGGAAAAGTAAACCTTCTTTTCAAATACAAATAGCTTAGCATAATGAAATCCAAGATAAGATAGCCAACAAAGCTGTCTAGTTTCTTTAAAAACAGACAGATCAATTTAAAATTACAACTCTTGAATATGATTACAAAATTTGGTAGGATAAATATTTGGGCTTATTTCCTGTGCAGCAGGGAAAAGAGCATTTGTAGTCGCTTATATCAGAAGCTATATCAAATGTCAGGAAGAGTGGTTAAAAAAAAAAAAGGCAAAACATAGTCCTAAACATCCTGACTTGACATTACACAAGCTTAGTATTGTGTTGACAGTTTAAAATTTAACTTCAAAGATACTATAAGTTTGAGCCAGGAGACTTGTTTTCAAAGCTGTATCATTTCCCAGATGGTCTTAACCTGATATGTAACTCCTAATTCCTTCACCATGAAATAAAGAAAAACTGTCTAGATCTCCTTTTGAGATTTTCCAAAAGAAAATCTATAATGAAAAGTCTTATAAAGAAGTAATGTTTTATAGTAACTCTTCGTTTAAATTCTGTTTTGTATTAGTGCTACCAGAAGTTGAGAGAACCATAACAGAACACAAAGAGGCAAATAAAAGGTCTTGGGGTAGAGAAGAGGACTGAGAATTCTCTTCCCCTTCTCTGACTTGAATCTATCTGTCCTCAAATCCAACATTGAGATGTTTTTGTGTTAGTTTTGAATGAAGATTGAGAGAGGAGACCCTGATGAAGGAGGATTATGAATAGAGTATGACTGACTGGTTAGGAGGTTAGTTTTTCTTTTAGTTTTTTTTTTAATTTTTAATTTCTGTATCATAGAGTGAGTGCTTTGGAATTTAACATGTTTGTTTTAAGTAGAAATAAGCCATGAAAAAAGTTGTGTTGAACTGGAAATCAGTGATTAAGCTGGCTGAGAGAACATGAAAATTATTTTATCATGAAGACCAACTCTTTTCTAAAGAGATATTTCCAACAGGAAAAGATTTGTAGTTTTGGCCTACAAATTCTTATGTTCTGTATCAAATATCTGGGGAGAAGCAGTGGTGTGGCAGTCTGAACTCAGTTAAAATGTTTTGTGCTTCATCCAGTGACCAGATTTTCAAATTAGATCTCCTCTTAAGTCATGATCTGCCTGTATACAGCAGTCAGCCTTCTGTTTTCTCCTGTGGGCTGAACTCCATGCAGATTTCATCATTCTGTTGTGAATGCACTGAGGGAGTTGAAGGGTGTGCTGTGTGGAACATAGTGTGATTGGTAGCCTGGCCAATAAGGAAACAGAGCTGGAAATACGGATCTAAACCCACATTTTTTTGCAAGATGATATTCTGTTATAGAGAAAAAAAAAAAACAAAAAAAAACCAACAAAAAAACCAACTGAAATAGTTTTAAATAAAATAAAGCAGTTCAGCTTAAGAGATGTCATTTCAGTTGAGTTATTTTGATTCGAACTGTTTGAAATATTCTGTTTTGTCATTTTCAAAATTATATTCTTATGAATTTGCATTCTGTTATTTGTATTTTTTAAAATAGCTCAATTTTCTCCTACACTTTTCTGTAGAAATAAACAAGTTCTGAAGTAACATTCTACCAGTTGCTGTCAGTCAGTTATCAAAGACTTTGTATTAGATCAACAAAAATACCTTTCCTTGGCAGTTCTATATAAAATAGCAGCTGCTGAGGTACAACACGAGAGTAGCTCTCAGCATCGATTATTGCCATTAGCACATCTCTCAAAGATCCTACATTCTTTGAGATCTGGGATTCTTCATCTGTTTCTTTTCAGCAAAGACAGGTAGCAGATAGCTGTGTATTCTTAAAACTTGCTATTTCAAGCTCATCTTCACTGCTATTTTTATTAAAGCAACAGAAGAAACAATTTAGAATTACTCAGGAGGAGATAATAGAAAAAAACCCCACATAATTAATATTAAACAATATCAAAGATCAAATATCAAAATGATGTTATTAGGTGACCTTTTTGCTGGCTATATTGCTTCAGCCAAGGGCTGTTTATTTTTTCATCATGCAGGTTATCCCTTCACTGAAGTAATGAAAAATCATATTTACCAGGGAAACCGTGTCAATATTACTAAAGAAAGCTAATATAGGAATTTGCTTCATTCTCTTTTCTTGGGAGCAGCAATATGTAAAACAGAATAAACAATCTCATTTTTTTGGAAGTGTCTTTGAGGATCCTGATCTTTAAAAGTCTTATAGTTCCAAACATTAAAATTAGCACACAGAATTCACCATAAGTAGTCTTATCTGTAAAAGGTACTGATTGATTTGCGTGAATTCAAATCTGCTTATAAAATGACTAATGTACAACATAGGCATGGAAGGTGTGAATTTTGAACACCATTGTTAAGTGCAGCCATCTCACCTGAAGTTCTGAGACATCTCTGTAAAGGCATGACTCTAAAAATAGCAGTGGGAGTGGATGCAAAGTTAGATATATAATACAGGTGTCACAATGCTTCATCTTAGTTATCTAAATCAGAAATGTAGACTTGTTTCCTAAACAAGTAAAGGATCTTTATACCTCCCCAAAGAAAGCAGTCTGCTCTTTGGTTTTGACTGCAGGTATATGAAAAGATTGGGCAAAATAATTAATGGAGAGGAAGAAACATGTTTTATTTTAAGCAGATCTAAACAAAATAATGTTTCAGAAACCAGATAACTGAGTGGAATTCCATTAGTAATTCAGCTGTGTGCTGTCATATCCTAGTAGTGAATTCCACCTGCCAGAGTGTCTTTATTCTCAATATTCAACAAACTGTGATACTACCAGAGGCTAAAAGCATGAAAACCATACTATCTTATTCATGGTAGTGCTGTCTTTGCATCTCACAAGTTACATATTGAATGATGAGAGGCTTTTTATCAGTCATACATCAAGTAGAAAATGGCAGTATTTTCATTTTCTTCAAAAGATGTTTTTTCATGCACACAGTTCTAGAACTTCAAGTACTTACTCTCACACTTTCATCCACAAACACTATCAGCAACAAACAAAGAATCCTTTATCAAAGCAGCCATTCACAATAAGAAATTCATTATAAATTTCAAACTACCTACCAAAAAGATCAGACAATAACCATTCAGGATGTGACCTGTGCTAGGGAAGAGTGATTAATAGGGAAGGAAGGTAAAACCTAATGCCTTTTGCAGGAGATGGAAGAAATCACTCAAAGGAGGAATTTTCACAAATGTGGTTTTTGTTCACCTGTGAGTAAAAGGTGTGAGTAGTATCTTCAAGTGCAAATGGTGTCACTTTAAGGTGGCATACTCTGTCTGTACATTTCTGGCTATCTGAGGTTGTTGCTAATAAATACAAAATGCTTTGAGCTAAAAAAATACAGAATCCAGGTAGACTATGAAAAGCCTGCGTAATTCTGATAGATGAGGCAAGGTAGACGATCTGTTCAGTGTCCTCAGTCTCCACAACTGCTTTACCAAATGCCCACTGATACCCTTTTGGGTTTTGAAATATCCTCTCCTGAGGTAATCTGCGCCAAGAATGCACAAAGCATCTGGACAAGTCACAATAGAGTGCTTTTGCCACCCATTCCCCATCCTACTTCAGCCTCTAATACAGTCATTCTTGGGGTCCTCTGTCACTTCAGAAATAGAAATGGATTCTATTCCTTTACAGTTTGATGGTATTAATGTGTATTGCGCATCAGTGTCCACTAGACCGTTATACACATGAGTTCAGTAACTCTGAGTATATCAGGATTTAATACTGTCTGCACATTGTGCAGGTCAGAAAAAAACAGTTCCCACACAGCTATTTCCCTCATATTCTGAATACCTCTCTCAAAAGTTGTCCACTTACTTGGGCTATATACCATATCATCCCTAAAGGGATATCTGTTTTTCACACTTAATAGAAGTCACCTCCAGAGACTGGTGGGGTGTACGTCTTCTGAAAGACCCCTTCTTTAGCCAGTGATCCTAATAGCTTGGCTTCTTTACTGTCTAGCTCCAAACCATCAGCTCTATTATCCCAGCATCAGAGCAGCAAACTAATATCTTGGGTGTAATCTTTACATGTATCTCACAGGTCACTTACAGTTAGGGAGCAAATAATTATGTCTTCCTCATGCGCTTTTCCTGCTTTTCCTGTGTGTTTCCTCTTCTGAGCAGGGGTAAATTATAATGGCACTGATTTAATTCCTATACGAGCAGCAGCAGTGCTTGTTATAGGGGCCGAAGATACTGCGGTGCCTGTGGTGGAGGCAGAGACAGCTACAGTGCTCATCACATGGCCTAAGGCAATTTCACATAGGGCACAGAAGAATCCCCTGTAAAAACCTCCATATATACTAATATTTCACTCTAAGCAAGACTGCGAACTGAAAAACATTCAAAAGCACTAACAATATTATCACAGCGGTTGAAAACTCACAAGAGTGCTCAAAATTCCCAAAAGCTGTTGAAATTAGTCTCAAGGGAAGAAAGACCATCAAGAACTGTCCCACCCCGAGCCTAACCATGTGGAACAAAACAAAAGGTATCACTACAAACAAAATCCACTAAACAATGCCCAAAGCCTGGAGAAGTCTTCTCGACAGGCTGACTAGCCCAGGAGAAAGGCATGTAATTACTAATTGTCTCCAAAAGATAATGCTTGTACATTAATGAGGCACAGAGATAGTGAAGCATTCTTGCTGTCGACATTAAACAATACAGTCATGCAAAAGCCTTGATACAGACCCCAGAGCCGATAGCCAGCATGATAAGAAACAAGTAAGGCACAACATCTAACTGCTCTAATAACAACTCTGTGAGCCTGTGAGTCAACATTATGATCATCAACCATTAAACTAAAAATATGAATACTTGTAAGGAATCTCATAAAATCTGTTAAAGTTTCAACCTTTTCAGACTCCCAGATTAAAAGTCTGTGGTTCTCCTGGATAAGCTATTTGAATTGGATGCTGAATAAATCATGTTGAACAGCAAATAAATCACATAACAGGCTGAAAAATATCACATTGGGGGGCCAATTAAATCACATTAGGTGACAAAGAAAACTGTCATACTTTATACAGTTGTTCTGTCACCCGATGTCTCCTTCCCACCCAGGGCAGTGAATCAGGAAAAGGAAAGGAGATCCATGGGTTGAAACAGAAATAGATTTAATAAAATAATAATAATAAAAACTAATATGAATAACATTATTAATATAAAGTACACAGAGTCAGCCATTATAGCGAGGGAGTAGGCCTCAGGGGTAGGATGGTAGATAAGTCCCTGTTGAGATTGCACCCATGGAAGAAGGAGGAGGACTGTCCCCAGCAAAGTCCCCAATTTATAGTGAATGTGATGTTTATAATATAAAATAATACTAATTGGTCAGCTTGGGGTCAATTGCCCTAGGTTTCTACTTCCCCCCAGCATTTGCACCTGTGTTTCTCAAGATGGCTAAAGACCTTGATCAACACATACCAGCATTGTTGAAAACTATAACAAAGTGTCTTATTTTGTTGCCTCGAAACAGAGTACTGTAGTCCTTAACAGAATTTCAGTTTTTCTGAATGGGAAAATATCTCTAAAATTCTATCCCAGTAAACCAGGACACTGAAAAATAGTAATTTTTTTCTGACATCATAGAAAAGTCAATTCATCAAAGACAATAATTTTTTGTTCTAAAATCATTCAATGTCTGATTTTTACTGCATTAATATAGATGGAAATTGAAAACCGAAGTTGATTTAAACCATTCTGGGTTCATGT
This sequence comes from Mesitornis unicolor, assembly GCF_000695765.1. Taxonomy (NCBI): domain Eukaryota; kingdom Metazoa; phylum Chordata; class Aves; order Mesitornithiformes; family Mesitornithidae; genus Mesitornis; species Mesitornis unicolor. The sequence goes on from NW_010183698.1 coordinate 6,692, forward strand.
CTTCATGCAAATCTAGGGATCTGAAAATTTCTTTCTACTATGAGGTTGTAAAAAATTTTAAACACTCACTTTTCCAGAAGCCAATATTGTTCCTCATCCATTCTTACTGGTAGCTTTGATAAACTACATTAGCTGTAATGAACCACATTGTAAAATTTAGTCTGCCTTGTCTCTGTGATAGAAGTGTTACCACCAAAGTTATACCTAAGATACCAAAGCTTTGGGTGCAGATGCTTAACTTTTTCTGCACATAACTAGATGTTGAGGAAAGCTTGAGTACAGTCTCTCTTTGTAGAGAAAATAATTAAAAATGGGTTTTTGCAAATGAAGCATTCTTATAATGTCTGAGCAATACCTATACTGGGAAGATGTATTTGCATTACCTGTTACTGATTCTCTAAGGCTACCATTAGTGTTCTGATCTGAAGCACTTGGCACTGCTTTTTCCAGAGAACCTTCTCTTAAAAATGCACAGAAATGAAGTTTATAAATTTTCAGTTTAGTGAGCAATTACCCATTTTCACTATTCGATATCTAGAAATGAAGAGCTGGAATTACAGAGGGGTTTAATTTTTCAAAATGTGTTATTTGCCCACCTTTTTATTTGTCTTATCATTGCTCTGTCCACTGGCTGTAGATAGAAGTAATTTTTTATAGGAAATAGAGAATTGTGAGTGTGTAATTGTATCAGAATCCTACCATAATTAAACAGTAGTGACATGCATTTCAAAAGATTATTAATTTTCTTTATTTTTCCTCCCTGTCTCTGTTCTCTATTTCTTGTTGCTGGAACTCTGATGTTAGTTCTTAGAGAACACTGAGGGGTGTGCTTTGCTTCTTAGGTGATAATTAAATGTGTGTTTAAAATGTAACACTTCTCCCAAATAGTCTTGAGCAACTTTATTTAATTTTTATCCACATCGCTATCGGTATGATTGCAGTCCTATGGCAGACTTTTTTGTTCTTTTGTCTCATTCTTCTCCCTCAACATTTGAATATTTGTAGAAAACTGTTGGATGTTACTGACATATGTTTTTAAATTGAAGATCTTCATCTCTGTCTTCCATGCAAACTCTTGAAAAGGAAAAAGAATTTCTTACAGAGTATGATCCTGCTGTCTCTTGTACAGTTTAGCATGAAATTTTATCACATAGTTTTTCCTGTTCAGCTTGTGACCTGAATATAGATCATCAAATACATAGATTTGTTCATGAAGAAACATTTATTTTTTTACTTAAACTGTACTAAGTGAGAGGTCAGATAAAAGTTACGAGAGGATTAAAGACGACGACGTGTGGCACTGTGTGTAGGTCTAGCAGACTGCTGAGAGAGAAGAAACAGGCTTTCATGGTATCCTGGCAACTACATCCAGTGGATTAAGTGGGTTGTCAGTCAAATATTGGAAGGTTTATAATTTGATTACAAATATATATTTTTTTATATATATATTCTGAAGGCTATCAAAATATTTTCATGGGGGGATCAGGAAGCTATATTATTTAAAATTCAGAGTTGTATTCAGTATATCCTTTTTACCTGTGTCTCGCTTGTCTGTTTGAACAGGAAAATAATTACCATCCTAAAAGATAGATAGAAAAATGTTTAAGTTTTGGTTTTGATTTGCTTTTTGGGTTTGCATCTGTTTAGGGTGCTGGTTGAATTAATACTTGAAACTGGCTTTATTTGAAGAGTATTGTCATAAGATTAGAGATAATCTAACAGTTTAAACACACACCCTAAATATTTACAGGTAGAATTTTAAGAACCTTTATACTATTTATGGCACCATTTGCTTGACTACATTCAGACTTTGTACAGATGTTAGTTGAAAATTTGTGGAGGTATGTACTGTGATATTTATGTCTATGAAAACCCAACTACTACTATGTGTATAAACATGTTAAGCACATAAGGTAGAAATAATGTAAATATCAGGTCTTCTGGGTAGCTGCCTCTCGTTACTTTAGTTGAGTTTGCTGTGCTTCTTAATTCTCAACATCAAGCAGCAGATTGGAGGAAGAGAGATTTTCCTGACACCTCCTTAGGACAATGTCCTCCTGCACTCAAGCCAGAAGTATTATGTGCTCTTCACAGTCAGTGTTTCTCTGTGGAAAAAGTACAACGAACAACTTTAAATATATAGTTCTTTTAAAATTGCTGAATATACTTGAATATGGAAATTATACAATTAGGTTGGAAGAACATACATGTATTTGTACATGGGCAAAGTAAGCTACCTTCCTGTCATGCATTGCATTTTACGTATAAATATACAAGGATGTTCCCTTGCTTCACTTTTTGTGGAATGATAAATGTATTCGGTTCCAAGACACCAACAAAAGAAAGTAATTTCAAGCTATAATGATTTCTAGGAATTGACAAAAAAACAATCCAAACCAAAACAACTACAACAATGAAACCCCCCCAAAAACAGGTAAACTATTATTTTAACCTTCCCTACTACTTTTTATGGAAATACTGTTGTGATGGACAATCCATCACACTTTTCCACCTTGTGATAGTTTGAAAAGAAACATTCTACAGCATAAGGAAATCTGTCCTCTAGAGGAAAATAATGACTTCAAGAAGCATGTTCTGCTTTTTATTAGAAGGAATGGCTTTCAATGTCTTAGAGCTTATTTTCAGCTTATAGCATTGTTTTCATTATTGCTCAAAATTGGCATATTGAAGAAGATAAACAGAAATTGATTAGTTTTACAATTAATATTTATTTAAACTTTAGCTGGAAGAAAATTGCTAGTGGCTATATCCTTCATTTCAAGAAATAGAGGCACATATTAAATAAATAACTCTCCTATAGGTGGAGTTCTATGTGACATACTTATTCAACTTATCCAGCGATATATAAGTAAAATATTGAATCACATATTCATTCTTTTCTTTATTTCGGAGATGATAGTCTTGTAATGATATTCAATACTGACTGTGGGACTGCAGAGATGTCCTGTGGCACAGTAAGAGGAGAAATTATGTCTGCTCAGACCCCACCTTCCTTCTCAGGTGAATTTGTCCCTTATAGTGCTATTGTATAATTTTAAACTGAAACAGGGTTGATTCAGACTAGATATAAGAAATCTTTTATCATGAGAGTGGTGAAACACTGTAACAGGTTGCCCAGAGCAGTGGTAGATGCTGCTCATGGTTAACTTGTTGTCCACCAGAACTCCCAAGTCCTTCTCTGCAGAGCTGCTTTCCAGCACATCACCCCCTAACTGGTGGATGGGGATTTTCCTCCCCAGGTGGTGGACCCTACACTTCCCTTGTTGAACTTCGTTTGGTTCCTCTGCCCGACTGCAGCCTGTCCACAGAACCACAGAACCACAGAATGTTAGGG
>NW_010183699.1:0-7526 GCF_000695765.1 Mesitornis unicolor
TATATAAAATAGTTGTATTTATAGATATAATAATATACAGTGAGGAAAGAAAACTTTTTAGAAGAACTTAATAATAACTCGAAAAGTTTCCTTCGGCTTCTACAAAGAAAAGCTTATCTGTTAATTCAGTCATCACAGAGTAATTAGAGTATACATAGATGTCTGTTCTCATGCCTAGCCTCTGTAGCCACATCTTTAAAGACTGTGGATGGCTATTTTCGGCTTTCTGAACTCAGATCTAAAATGGCAGGAAGCACTTCACAGCTGTTCTCAGCAGCAAACTGAAGTCATAACAGGGTCTTATACCCTGAGTCAGTTCCATTAGCTACCATATTTTTCGTCCTTTGCTTCTCCAAGCTCTAATTCTGAGGTACCCAACATTTTCTGTTGACATAGCAATAAGCTCAAGAAAGACAGCAATACCTAACTCTAAGACCCTTCTGACTCTAAATTATCTGTAAGTACTCAAGCAGCATGTATTAAACAGTAGTAATGTCACCTAACAGTACCCTGTTTCTGCCAGGTTGTGGTCAATTTCAGAGCTTCACTGAAGGAAATAAACTCAGGATAAAGATTATTATGAATTAAGACAAAATAAAACAAAAAACCTCCACAACCAAAACCTTCTTTGCTTGCACAAGTAACAAGCTAAACTCATATAAATATACAAACTATAATTTATTTCCTTTAAAACCTCTTTGCAAAATATCAGACTTTATAGAACTGTTATCACAAACTTATTTTCCACATTTATTTATAAAATCCTTCAAAACTTTATGAAGGTCTGTGTTAAAACAGTGAAGGCTTCCAGCATAAATTTATTCATGACTATGCCATTCGTTGTGATATAATTTTTTGCCTTCAATAATTCTACTGCTTCTTTTATAATATTTTCCAGACTGTATGTGTAAACAATTGTCACAACTTCTCACCATTTTTTTCTGTGAAGTTAGACAAATACTTAATTCCCATGGTTGTTTTCATATCTGTTGCAGTTGAAGTTCAGCTTTCTTGAATACAGGTGGCTTGACTGAAAGCATTAATCTGAACAAAGGAAAGAGCTTGAACCCCAGTTTCCAATTTTTGCTCACAGCTCAATGAGAAGAGCTGAGGTAAAGGGACTTTTTCAGCCTGGAGAAGGGATATCTTCAGGAAGAACTAATAGCAGCCTGCTAGTACCTATGGGCAGGTTATAAAAAAGATCGAGCTAGATTCTTGACAGCTGTGCGTAGCAGGAGGACAAGACACAACATCATAAATTGAATTAAGAGTTTCAGACTAGATATAAGGAAAAGCTATGAGGATGGCCAAGCATTGGAATGGGTTGGCCAGAGAGGCTGTGCAGTCTACATTCTTGGAGGTTTCCAACACCTGACTGGATTATGCCTGTCTGACCTTTAGCTGAGCTAGCTTTGAGCAAAGTGTTGGACTTGAGATCTGCCAAAATCCCTTAGAACCGGAATTATCTTGTGATTCTATGCTGATGACTTAGGGGTGGGAAAAATAGCAATCTTAATCTGTTTCAGTTGTTTAAGTTTCTGACTGAGCTTGCACAGCAGACATTTAGAAGTACTATTGCAAATGAAAAACCCAACTGTTAAGGTTAGGCTGAAATATGGCCTAAGCAAAACTCAAAAAATATATTACCATTTTGTCACTTGAAATCCTTAGCTTTGAGTCTCTCGTCTTAAACCAAGGATATTATTTTGAGATCTGGAATACATTTCTTGGTTTCCAGGAAGTCCCAAGCTGATAACACAACTTGCGCAGGTGAAGGTAAGTGCTCCTTTCTAAATGTCTCAAAGATACCTATAGCAGAGGAAAGCAGTACTTGAAAACAGCATTGTAGATACGGCCTCTTGGTGCTATGAGACAGCATATGTCCAAATGAGACCATAGCCACTTAAGTATATCCTTGGGTACTGGGTTTTTTTGTAAGGGGTTATGGGGTTTTTTTGATAGTGAGATAGCCCTGTAAGAAGCTACTAGAAGCTCCCCTAGCTCCAATGTCAGACACACCTCTGACAAAGGCCAAGTCAATCAGTGCCTCTGTGAATTGATGTATTTAAGAGGGGTGCAGTGCACAGCCCACCCTCTCTTGCACTGAACCCAACCAGCATCACCCTGGGTGCAGGTGGTGGCCCAACTCATCCTGGCTTGACTGGCCGGGCCCCAACTTAAGCTCAAGCCTCAGTGCAGCTCCAGCCCAAGAGGGAGCCAGGAAATCTTCAAGTACCAGCAGAAGAGACCTACAGCAGAGAAAAGTGTGGGATGTGAGGAGAACAACTGTGCAGACAGTTGTTGGTAAAGGAAGAAAGGAGAAGGGGGAGAGGGTGCACGGAGCTGAGGTTCCCCCTGCAACCTGTGGTGAGAGTGCAGGCCAACCCACCTGCAGCCTGTGGAAGTTCAATGGTGGAGCAGATCCACATGAGAACGTGGCTGCCCCTGCAGAGGCTGAGACTCCATGGGAAGTGTGTGCTGAAGCAGTTTGTTGGAAGGACTGCACCATGTGGAAGAGAAGCCCACATTGGAGCATCTCTCTGCTTATTTCTCACTGTTCTACTCTGATGTTACTGGTAACTTTTTTTTTTCCTCCCCAAGATGAGTCTGTCTTTTGCCTGTGACCATAAGTGGTGAGCAAAACCTTCCCAGTCCTTTTCTTCATCTAAGCCCTTCTGTGGGCATCATGGTGCCCACTGTGCTTAAAACCATGACACTGTGGTCACGATTCTTCAGGAAAACTGTTCTGGGCATTTCACTGAGACCTAATAGGTCCGTTTATAATATGATTCAGTAACAGAATAAAAGATTTCTTAACTTGCTAATTAATTTGAGATAGAAGACCTCATGTCATCTATAGTCATCTCTCCAAAGGAAACACTTTCATATGGAAAAAGTTTTGCTCACCGTGCATTTTGATTTTCATTTTAAGCAGATACTAAAGAAATCTATATATTACTTTTTTGACGTTAGCAAAAACAACGTGCAACATAAAGAAGAAAAAAGACATATTTAAATATTTTTCAGCTGTAACTACCAATAAGTATGAATTATTTTTTCTATGAATACAGCATAGGCTTGACTCTGCATCTCAAAATCCTAATCTCAGTCAAATTCAAAGAAAAAACAGAACATCCTAGGTGAGAGAGCGGAATGAGTCATTCAGAACATTAATATCTACTAATTAGGCAGATGTGAGATGGAGTCTAGCAGTCAAGAATCTTTGCATTTCTACCACATTGACAGTTTTTCACTGTGACCAGCTCCACCACAATAGAAGAAGACTCAGAGGAGAAAGGCAAAAATAATGAGCTTATGGGAGAATGTAAAGAATGACCACCAATTATTGCAAAGAAAGCTCCACTTTTAGGGAAACTGAAGAGTAACCTTTGCTTTAGATAAATAGGTATACCAGTGAGTCATCGGATTGTATAAACAGCTTTCCCTGAGATAATTAGCAGAGAGTAATGTCTTTCTGAGCTAGCCAAAGCAGCATGAAGGGAGGAAGTGTGTGAGGGTCCTGACAATACGTTAATGTCTGAAACATTCAACTAAGGTGCTAATGTGCAGGACAAGGCTTGTGGGTATGGGATAGGGAGGAAAGGGCAGAGGCTATGTTTACCTTGTGCAGATAAGCACCAGACCTGAACAAAGGCAAGAGATGAGCATCTTGGCATCTGGTGGTCTGACACTGAATCATCCTGAGGTGAAGGGAAAGCCTCACAGCCTGATGCTACTCTGGTAGATAAGATAAGCAGACCACTTTTAATTGCCTCTTCATAGAATGGCTGCTAATTTACATGGAAAGAGGGGCTTATTAGCATGGGAAGCAAGAAATTCAATTAAGGTGGCTAGTTGCTTATGAAAATGGAAAAGATCGCTGTATAGGTGGTGCTCCCAGAGACTGGACACCCCCCATTGTCAGGACCAATGCTGTAACCAAGACTGGTGATCTTTCTGTCTTTCCCTCTTTCTGTCTTCTCTTTTCCACTTTCTCTTCCACTCTCCTTCCCTTTAAGTAGCACAAGGCCCATATTACCAGTTGTTGTCAGCTATTAAGAAAAACTGCTGTGTTTGTCACTATTGTTACCTACCAATAATTGTTGTCACCTATTAAGCTGATTATTATGAAAAAAGATAATTTGATCTGTCACTAATTTTTTGTTGGTTGTTGAGCAAAACTAGAAGCATAGTTTTGGTGACTGGAAATAAACACATTGATTAGGAACACAGACTTGTCTTACAGTTGTTCAACCCATTGGGGATTTGCAAATCTGAGTTACTTCTCCTCCTTAAGAGCGGGACCTGATAGAAGTATAAACATGCCACAGCCAACATTAAGTGTAGAAACTGGACAGCTAATAAAATGAACTTTGAAGATGTCACTGAAATCAGGAATAAAAACCTCTTAACACCAATGTAGTGTTAAGAAGCAGGCATTCTTTATTCAATGTCGGGTGTGTGGGGGAATTAATTCCGTCCAAACACATGCACAGTAATGCCATTTTTCTTGGCATATTTATACACTAAAGTTTAAAGATTAAGTAATCTAAGAAACAATGATTGATAGTAATTTAAATGTAATTATAATACGTTTAAATATCTGCTGAATCATTCTCAGATCAAACTGTGTTTGCGTACAAGGGGTCTTTTAGTGATCTCTGGTGGTCCATAGTGATTCTGAAGAGGCACTCTTGCTGTCCTTTCCATGAACTCTGAGACTTTCTCCCACATATGGTCTTTTCTGGGCTCATAACTTTTATGTGTAGATTCCTCAGGTTCCTTATCTTGATCTCAACCAGTGTCTCCTGGTTTATCTGTAGTCCTTCAGAATGTACTAGGATGTATCAGTGTACTAGGATGTATCAGTCACAGTTACAAAAACCATGTCCTTGAGTGCATTCTTGTTTGAGAACCCTTGTAGCAAAGACAGCAATGGGCTTGACCTGGCTTCAACCTTCATACATCCTCCTGGTGACTGAGCACATCCAGCATCATGATGGTGAGCATATGACTGGTAATGGGTATCGTGTTTGCATCGTGGTTTAAGCCCAGTGGGCAACTGAGCACCACAATACCCACAAAAAGGGGCTAGACAAAATAAGGACTGGGAGGCCTTTCTCTCACCTCTTAAAGGTCACAGGCAAAAGACAGAGTCATCATAGGGAGAAAAAACAAAGCAATTTCATTTTGTTACCAATAACATCAGACTAGAACAATAAGAGATACAACCAGATCTTAAAGTCAGACACCTTCCCCCCACCTCTCCCTTCTTCCTGGGCTCAGCTTTGTTCCTGGTTTCTTTACCTTTCCACCTCTGCCCAGTGGCACAGGGGGATGGGAATGAGGGTTGCAGTCAGTTCATCCCAGGCGGTCTCTGCCACTCCTTCTTCTTCAGAGGGGTAGAGAGGACTCCTACCACTCTCCCTCTGCTTCCACATGGCACCCTTCCCACTGGAGAAATGTCCTCCATGAAAGTCCAAATGCGAGTCTGCCCACAGCTGCTGTTTTCTCATTCACGAACTGCTCCAGCACACACTGCCTGGAGTCATGGCCTCTACAAGAGCTGCCACCTGCTCATGTGGCTCTGTCCCAGCACTGAACCTCCACGGGCTGCAGGTGGGTTGACCTGCACTCTGGTTACGGGTTAAGGGTGGAACCTTGGCTCTGTACATCTCCTCCTCCCCCCCCTACTTTCTTCCTTGACCAACCTTCGTGTCTGCACAGTTGTACTCGTCACATCCCTCTCCTTTCACTGCAGTAGGTCCCTTGCGATGGTTCTCAAGAGTTCCTGGCTCTCTCTTTCAGGCTGGAGCTGCAGTGGGGCTTGAGCTTAAGTTGGGACTGGGCTGGCCCAGCCTGGCTTGGGCAGGGCAGGGCCGAGGCTGAGGCCATGATGCCTGCACCCCAGGGTCGTGCTGGTCAGGGTCTGGAGCAAGAGAGAGAGTGGGCTGTGCATTGCACCCCTCTTAAATACATGAATTTGCAGGGGTGCTGATTGGCTTGGCCCTGGTCAGAGGGGCCAACATTTTAGAGCCGGGGGCGTGTTCTAGTAGCTTCTTACAGAGCTATCTTTGTAGCCCTCCCCCACTACCAAAAAACAAACCAAGAACCCAATACAGTGACTCAACTGCACAATGTGCTATAATGTGCTTGTGATTTTGATGTACTGCTGTATCACTCTACTAAATCAAAATCCCATGCAATGACAAATATATCATATAAGTAAATTTTATATTAAACTTTAAGATATTCCACATAAGGACAGTTTAAAGTACCTAGTCAGAGGGTATTGGACTCTGACATTCAAGCACTACAACTCCATTTTAAACAATACAGGAATGAAAAAAAAATGTCAGCACTTACAGTACTTAATGGGGTCACAAAAAATGAAATATAGAAGAAATGGGCAAAATCTTAATTATCTTGCATTAGGAGATCTTTCAGTCAATGAGCATCACATTATGGAAAATACAGTAAAGGCAACAAAGGTAATGTGGTGACCTATTTCATTCTCATATTGGAGAAAGAAGAGATAATAATGGGTCTGTAATCTAAGAGTTAAAATGGTGGTTTGTACCTGCAAGACAGAGATGTTTACATTTCTTGATACAGAAAAATGAAATCAACTTCCAGACTGAGATTTTTTTGTGGTATTTTGTTTTTTGTTTTAAATAGTAACATGGAAAGGAGTCTTCAGAGAAAGTATTAAGAAGATCCTGTGTTCAGAACAAAAATCTATTGACATTAGTTCTATAAAAAATCATAACCAGGAGTTAAAGATATGTATCTTACTTGAATCTTTCCTATCTGTCAACTCTTAATGTGTTAAATCTCCTATTTGGTGTGCCGCTACTTTAAAAACGAGTTTTAACTGTCTTCGGTGAGCTATCTTGCACAAAATATGACAAATTCAGTTCCTGGTAAAAGACTGAAAGATACTGAAATTGCCTTCTTCTATTAGAAGTAATGCATGAAAAAATGCTTCTTCTAGGTTACGAATATTAAAATTGTTGTTATTTTAATCAAATAGATGAAATAATAGCTTTTTCTTATTAGTCTTAATGTTATTTTTAATATTCCTGAGTTAATATGGCTTTTATCTCTCCACAAGGATGGACAATATTTCTCTCATTTTGTAATACTTTTTGTATTTTTCCCTAGTAATTAAAACTTAGGTATATGCTTTCCTTTTAATTAAATGTGCATTAAACCTATGGCAAAAAATAATGTCTGAAGTAGTTGTGTCAACATGCTTTGGACAGTGAATAATGAGGACAATACCAATGTTGTGATCGGTGGTGGTCAACAAAAGATTCTTATGAAGAAAGTAAACTAGAAATGTAGTAAAATATTTTAAAATTTCAGCAACACCAAAATGCTACTTTATAGTACTCATAGTACAGGAGAAAGACAAAAGGACAAAAGTAGCTACATGCTTTTCTTCTGATAGTTTCCCTTCTAATTCAAAAATGGCATTAGATGTTACTGATTTTAAATCACAGAATCACAGAACCACAGAATCA
>NW_010183700.1:0-21589 GCF_000695765.1 Mesitornis unicolor
TCCAACTCCTAATATTCTGTGATTCTGCGAACCTGCACTAGAGAGAACCTTCAAAACAGAGAAGGAACTTCACCCAAGAGAGCAGAATTTCCATTTAAAGATGCTGCTAAGAATCTTACATTTGGAGGTATAACTTAATGTCTTTCCATCTAAATTCATAACAGCAATGTTAATAAACTACATAACAGAATCCCATATCAATACCACATTCAATAATATCTACTTTGAAAACAAGAAACTACGAAATACATGGAAAAGTAAAACATAAAATGCATTAATGTGAAAAAAGCCAGATGTACCTCGGTAGAGCTGTGATACTGTATGAAGGTGGCAGATATGGCATGACTGAACGGGTCACCGGCTTTGGGAGTCATGTCCTGCTTAACCAAAAGAGCCAAGTCCACCAACTGAAGGGGCAAAAACAGCCAAAAAAACAGGTAGGTTTAGTGACATGGGACTCACTACAAAGTCCATCGTAATAATGAAGAGAGAGTCAGAGGAGTTGTGGGTTAAGGCATATTATTCTTAGTGTTTCTCAGCTGAAAACAAAATTATTCAGAGATATTTCAGCCTAAGAAACCTTTCTTTTCCACTGCTGTAAATATATGGAGTAATTTATCTACCCAAGAGGGCTCGGCTTGGCACTAAGGTAACGTTTTGTTTTCCAGGAAATCCTGCTTTTTAATCCAATTGTGCAATGGGGTTGAATGAGCCTCAACGCACTGCCAAAGGTCACATAGCAGAATATGTGGTTTCAGTTTGGACTTGAATAAAGTTCGTGCTGGACTCCACTCTCCTCTGCAGCCATTATAAAACATTCTGTGTGTGTATCAGATGGATGAATACAGCATAGTGCACATCTGTCAATAAACAGGAATGCAGTAGCTTGGTTCGCTGGAGCAGTGACTGTGTGATTCTAAAGGGGCTTAAAACCTGAGGCTGAAGAACATCCAAGAGTAATTAATTCATTTTAACTAGAGTTAAATCAGTATACGTCCTTACCTGTGCCACAGTCTCATATGCTAAGTATGCCAAAATCTCCATTGCAACTGCATTTGGCTTTATTTCCATACTGCTGCAATCCAACCAGTCACGAAACTTGGATGCTTTCTTTGCTGTCAGTTCAAATTATAATGGAAAAAGGAAAAGTTAAGAACATGTAGGCAAAAATAATGCATTTTTTCCAGTCAGAGAAAATACTGTAAATGTGAAAGAAGGAGTGTGAATGTGACTTGATTGGCCAAGGGATGAATTATCAAAATGCAACTAGTGTGGAAATACTGTTATTTCACCCACAACATTTTTGGAGACCCATAAGCAGCATGAAGTAAAGAAAAAAACCACAGAATTAACTAATCATATGAGAGATTTCAGAAGAAGGAAGGGTCTAATTCTGAGGACAGTAGATGGGACAAAATTGATTTAGAGTATATTCTTGTAAAAGAAATAATATGATTGCATCACATTTTTGATGAATGAGAGAGTACCAGAAGAAATCAACACAAATCTGAGCCCAGACGAAATGATACAATCGTATTAACACTAGCAAAGACAAGTGCAGAAGGACAGAAGAACTTGGAAGTCCTTGTGTTAACTAAACAGGGATTAGGTGTTGACAAGCTAGCCAAAATGATTTGTAGGTGAGCGTTTTTAAGATGTGCTTGGGATATAAATAAGGATAGATGCAGATCTGCAAATGATCAAAATTCATATGAGAACTTTACACTACTAATGGATGAGATCACTGAAGAGAAAGTACAGAGAAAAATACCAGACAAAGAAACATATGATATCTGCTGACAGAGTAGGAGGAGGAATGAGAGATACCAAAGACGAACTGAAAAAACATCATGGAAATTCACAGGAGAACCAAAAAAAAGGGGCAATCTTAGGTCAGCAGTGAACAAGCAGATCACAGAAAGCTGCCAGAAAGGAGCTAGTAATGTAGAGGTATTAATGAGAGCTGTTTGTGAAGACTGGACAACCAAAATGAAGCAAACAGGAGGTGGGAGAATCATTTGAAGCAGCTCTTTCAAAGAGAGTCTTCAGCGAGGACTGAAAAACTAAACAGAAAACAGTTGTAAATAATGGTTATTTTCCTAGGAGGAAATGAGAAGCCTACACTGAGTTACTGAAGACCAAAAAAAGCCCAAACAAAAACACAACAAAAGCAAGAGAAAAAGTGTGAAGGTGAGAGCAGGATCACAAAATGTTTCCTAGAATTTAAGTTTGTAATCCTGTAGTACTTGATCCCTTGATGGACTTTTTCTTTCGCCTGTCTTTAAAACCGCACAGAAATATGTGGTGTCATAATGAAGAGTATTTATTGTTACAACAGGCTTCTTGCAGGCACATCCAGGTTTATTCTCCTGTGACACAGCTTTCATGGGTTTGTATTACAGTAAAAAGAGTTTACTAATTTAAAAATATCAATACATTCAATTTTGACTAAAATAAATGAAAATAAGCAAAAATAGTCTTTGTGGTAGTTTTGAACAAATGGTCCACATGGCTTTCAGTATGTGCAATCTAGTTGAGTTCATGTTACACATCTGAATTTGTGCCTAGGTCTCACTTTCTCTTACTTTTCTAAGTATTTTAATTCTCTTATTCTTTAAGGTCATTAGAAGGCAATGAAAAGAACTGAATAGACATGGTCATTTAAAAGCACTGTGCAAATGCTATTGAGATATTTTTATAGATCACAACCACAGGTCAGCAACATTCAATTTTATTTTGCAAATTTAGGATTTCTTTCTGCTTGTCTCCAGATGATAATTTTTGGGTTTTAAAAATGACTTTATCACAAACCTCTCATTTGCTGAAGTCACCCTAATCTGAAGTATCATTTATCTAATGGCTCACAGACGTATGATGCCAATTTATAACTGAGCTTACAAAACATACTGAATTAGGAAAATCAATGCTTACAAAACATGTTTTCCTACGTTTGCTGACATTTGCTGATACAGAAGATTATTTCAAATGTGTCATTTATTTGCCACAAATGAGTCACTCTTTCTTCGAATTTAAAAGGAAGACCAAGATAAGGTCTCGTTTAAAGACACCATTGTGTTCCAGTCTCTGTTGTAGGATCATGTGCTGTTTTGTCATGATTTTTGCTGGCTCCTTCATCTCACTTTCTTTGACATCTGACCTAAAACCTGAGTCATCGCTTAACCGCCTCTGTGAAGACGTTTTGCTACATGATCAAGCCCGTTAATTTACAGCTCGTTATAGTTGTGGCCCACAAGTACTTCTAGTAAGTTGGTTTTCAGTGCTAGTAAAGCCCTAATTCTGTCATCATGTTATTAGTGTTGGAATGGCGTATACTGATGAATTTGGCTAATGTCGAATAAATTCCACAGCAGGAGCCTACAGCTTAAAATAGAAAAGCCTCTAGTAAGTTCTTTGTGTCTCTGCGGATAGGGAAATAAAAGCAAAATTAGCTGCTCTTCTCTAATTTTAGACGCATTCCAAAAAACCTGCAACCATGAAACTTTCCTAATATGCTGACTATAACACCATCATGACAGACTTCGGGCAAGTATGGGTGCTAATCCATTAACTCTTTACCAGTTTTCTCTTTGCAGTTGTCCACCTCAGCACAGTATTTCAGCGTATAGAAAGCTTGGTAAATATTCAAATAAAACACCCTGTCTGACAGCCTGAAACTATGCTAAATTAACTGTTCCCAGGAGTTGTGCAGACAAAGAATTTAAAGTTTTATTATTGCGGATGAAACAAAAGTCCTTTCAAGAAATACCAGGTTCTGCTGTGCTCTCTATTACATGAAATAATAATTGAACATCTTAATACAGTGCAGCCATTATAATACTTACAGAAACTCAATTGCCGACTTTCACAAAATTCTGCATACTGGACCGAGTCCATCATTCGTGTTTGTCTTTCTGCTCTCTGACAAAAGAGTAGAGGCACATGAGGAATCTTATTCCAACAAGAACTGCGCCCCACCACAGAAAAAGCAGCAACGCGTCCCTGCCATAACCTTTCAGTAACCCACCCAAATTAAACATACATTGAAGCAGTTCAGATGCAGAAATATAAACCGCAGACTAGTTATTAGTCTCAGGAGTTCAATTTTACTCAGAGGAGCATCTCAACTCTTATTTTTAAAATCTGCGTGCACACCGCTCACCTACAACAGGGACAAGGGCTGAATTAGGAAAGGTGCTGAGCACTCCTGCCCTGACTGAGGTGCACATTTAAACTGAAGCACACGAGTAGTCTGTCTACATGTTCACAGAGGACCAGACAAGTACAATGGTCCCCTGGAGCAAGGCAAACGTGTTCTGCACTGAGCAGACCTGAGCCTGTGTGCTTTCAAAATGGCAGCATCAGCAGCAGTGAAATGAATAAATTCCAAAACACTGAGGAGGTACCAGAGAGAGAAGAGCAGTCAAGTGCCCTTTCCCACATAGAAATTCAATACATCGTAAAAATTAAGTGGTAAATGTATTTAATCTTTTTTTCACTCTTAAACTGTGCTTGATATTTTATACTTCTAAACACCTACAGGAGAAGAAAGGAAATTAGGTTGAATTAGAGCTCATTCAAGAAAAATGGCTTAAAACATTTACTACTGAATTTACGAATGTATTTCACACAGGGTCCAGTGTTGCACCAAAAGATTGTAACTCAAAAAAGTCAAGGTATGAAACCATAAACATTACACACACCCTTTCTCATATACACTGTGCCATAATTGAATCACGGTTGAATCACCGAACTTCAGAGTTTGACCATGTGCTTGAGTTTTGTTTGCTTCAACAGAGCAGGGGTGATTTTCACAAGATAAGAATCTGGTCTACAGAAGAGATTAAATCCTTCATGTATCGGAGGCAAGAAGCGGTAGTTAGATTAAAGAGAACAATTACCCCCTTCAGAAGCTGTCAGCTTACTCAAGTCTGTCAAACAGTGAATGTAGATTGTCTTTAACATCAAAGAAAGAAATATAACTGTCTTTCAAACAACTTGATGAATAAATCATTACACCTGGTAAGAACAGAACCGTAACTAAGGATACAAAGTGGTATCAGGAGTGGCTGATGGCACCAAGGCTACTGCTGATGCATGGGGTTACCCCATCTCAGATGCAGAAACTCAATGAAGTTTCTGTTAGTTCAGCTCTCAGGGATTTCAAGACCTGTCTGGACTGAAGCTCCACACACCAGTGTGCCAGCCACTCTTCATTTACTATCATCAACAGATCTGTAGAATGTGCATTTTGTATTTTTGCCTACATTTTTGGTGGGCATCCACATTGTTGATGAAAATATTGAACAATATGGGCCCTAGTAGCAATCCCCAGAATACTCAGTTTTTACCTACTGCCCCCTATGAGTCAAGCCATTGGCTATTACCCTTCACATCCAGCAGTCCCAAGGGCAGTTATGTTGAACTAAATGATTTAGCAATGACTACTCTCAGCAAATAAACTATAAAACTCTGGAAACACATGCTGTCAAAGACTAGTCAATAAGCCTCACAGGATGTTCATTATCGAAACATTGCAAGTTTCTTTATAAGTAACAAAAAATACTAATCAAAGGTTTATTAAAAGAAAGATGTTCTGAGGGATTTTTCCCATAGGGATTTCATTCCTCTCTACTAATTGTCCACAGTAGTTGTCTAAAAATTGGACATAATTTTGTTCTTACTAAATGAAAACTTACACTTATTTTTTCCTCTGTATCTGTTTTATGTAGTAAAATTACCTACATATCATATTGTGAAATAAAATTGCTTTTTTCCTTCAATTCACCTCTCATTCCAGTCATTCTCAAAGGTGGATTCTACAGCAACTAAAATGCCACTAAATAAAATAGCTTTTAACATAAATAACTATATTTTCTTCCCAATACACTTTGACAATAAAACAAACCAAAACATATCATAGCATAGGACATGAACTCACAGTTCAAGGGATGAGGATAGCCATTGCATCAGTCCTACCAGTTTTAGAATAGTCTATAAATAACCAGCAAATGGAGAGAAATGAAGAGATGGATAGTGTAGGTATATCATCTTTAAGGAACAGCAAAGCAGAAGACAACAGCAGACCATCCTTTGTCTTCACTTCTCAAGTTTATGAACAGTAATTATCTCTTACATCATCCCTGCTTTAGTAACATTTAATGTTCCCTTATCTCCACATTTCTAAGGTATGTTTCATAAACTCAAAATGAATCAATGACAGGGGATAAAAAGGGAGAAGAAAGAGTGAGCACGTTACTGTGAACACAGTGTTACTCCAGGCCAAAAGAGTTTAAAGGAAACAGAATTCAAGGTTGGGGAAGTCACAGAAAGTTTGAAAAAATGCTCTAAGTAAAGCTTTCTTTTAAGCCAACAGAATATCCACTGGCTCTTTTTCACAGTCTTTATTTTTCAACTATTTTTTCTTGAAAACAAGAAGTGAGACAGTACATTTTAACTAAGAAAAAACTTCAATTTTATACAAATGAAATTTTCCAAATTCTGTTCTGGGAAGAAGCAGCAAGTCACTCCAACAGGACTGAAGTCCTCTTTCATCAGCATAAAAGCAAGTTTGCTGGGAATCTTTCCTACATGACGTAACACTGAAACCCCTAATGATACGCCACCCTCAAACAAACTCAGCTTGAAACCAGATACAATAAATGACATCAATGACACTGCCCCACCGGTTTATGAAAATAATTAAAAATACATAGTTTTTAGTCCCTCTATAGTAGTCCTAGTCACTCTAAGCAGTTAAGAAGCTGAGTTATGTGGCGTACAGCAGAGTTAAAATACTTTGCATGCTTTCCTTGGAACATGCTGAAGGACGCAGCAGATAGGACCTGGCACAGCAACTGCACATTTAGTCTTCCAAAAATGTGTTGTATTATGTCTTTCTTTCAGCATGAAGAACTACAAAAGAAGACAAAAAAGGGAAAGGCAAGACAAGGTAGAGAGTTGCATGTTGTCACCTACCACCCAGGCTGAAAAGTAACCTCATTTTGGTTCCATTTTAAAGCTTGCACACTTGACATATAAAGCTCTTTGTGGGGGGGGGGAAGGCAAGAGGCCAAATGTGAACTTGCTTACCAACTATTTCGTGTTTGAAGGAAATGTGCCGACTAGCTGCTAAACTGGAACATTTCCAAAACGTAGGCAGCATGGCTGGACACCCCCGTGTTTGGCAACAATGTTCGTGATGAAGATGTTGGCTTTCCAACCCGCTTGCATATTCAGAGTGTGGGGTGATTTCCTGATTTCCTTCGCTAAAGACCTCTGCATTGGTTACCTATCACAGCTGCAAAGGAGCTGGGTGACTACACTACAGGAAAACCAAAATTGCCCTGCAATGACTAATATCACTAAAAGGGTATGCTAATTGTAGTATTATTATTACTTAGACCAGAGAATAACAGGGCACTGTGCACTGTTCCTGACAGCGCTCGGGTTGTATGTCAAAAATTAAAAAAAAAAGTCATTTGAGAAATAAAGTACAAGGTAGCTCAGTATTGAAGAGGTAACAAAATATGCTGAAAACACATTTTTAGTCTCCTGTACCTCGAAATTATCTGAGGATTATCTTTATCTGAAGATTTTTGTTACATAAAGGAAAAATGTATTTACTCTTCTGAGAATCTCTTGAACTGGTAAGCAAAGAAAAAAGGGGTTTTAAGAGTAAGCATTTGCAAAGATTTAGCTTACTCAGAGTTTTATACAGAAAATAAAAATGCCACTTGGGGAAAGATCAATAGCCTTTGTAATGTAATACTTGATTTGCCCATAAAGCACAGACATACAGGGAATTGTTATCATTTTTACCCACCTCTTATAGAACATACCATACATTCTGCAGCAACCATTAATCTGAAGAAGTCTGCATAGCAAACCTGAGGCCTTTGATGTGATCCTGATTTTGAGTGCTCATGTGTTTAGTACAAAGTTCCCAAAATTAGAAGAAAACCTGAGGTCTTTTTCTGGCAGACCAAGATGATCCCAATTTTAATGTATTTTCGCTGTTATAAACAGTAAAAAATAGTTCTTTTTTTTTCTCTACAATATCATTAACTGCATTTCCCCCAGTAAACAAACTCTAAGGACCTTAAAAATCTAAACTTGTACAAAGATGTTAAGTATCTAGAGCTGTAAATGACATGAAAGGAAGCTGTGGATGATGACAAATATTAAATAAAATTGATTTTTAAAAAAATTATAATTTTTCATTATAGAAAATTGGTGATTTTATATCCAGGGACAAAAGATAGGATTCACTTGAACAAGTTAGGCATCTGCAGTATCTTAACTAGTCACCTAAAACCTCTTTGTAGTAGAAAATATAACAGGCATTTTTAGAGAGAAATTACATCCTAAGCTAGATGTTTAAAGTAAGTCAGATGAATCACAACTCTGAATTTGTCTGAAGTTCATCAACTGTGGACCTCAGCAATGGAGCCCTAGGGACTGGCTTAGGTCTCCATGTCCACAGTACAGATGTCCTCAGAAAAACAAGACGAATCCTGCTCTGATGAGCGATGAGTGAGGAACACCATCACCAATGGGACAATTGCCATTTTAGGACTAAGCAAAAGCTGAGGCTACAGAATGACTCAGTAAATTTGGGTCCTGCTCTGATCTCTGAGCAATGCAAGTAGATACAAAGGTGGCTTTGTACCCCGGGTGTGTGTTAACTCCATTCATCTTGTACAATGTAAAATGTAATCTAACAAAGTATGTGCAGATAAGTAGGGGGAAGGGGGCTGGCAAGACTACTTACGATTATGTAAAATTTTCAAGGGAATTACGAAGAAAGAGAGCAAGTGAAATTGCACAGACAATGACAAAATGTATGGATTAATTCCCGGCAGTCATGATCTCATTGCTGAAGGAATAAATAAAACTGACCTCCCTCCTGATAGGGATTCACTGCCCCTGCAATGCTTTGCCCTTGAACATATGCAAAATCCACACATACCGTATTTATTTGAACCAGTTCCATAACACATCCAAATTCCCTGTCCAAATTTATTACTGCTACTCTGAAATGTGGAGCTGGAACCTACAAACGAAACATTTCCATTTCATGGGATACCTTTGATTTCTACAGGAAAATATTTTTTCTGCTATAATAAGTATTATCATGAATTCTGTAAAACTATGTGTTATATTTATGGCTATCTTCTACCAGTACTTTCCAAAAAACATAAAATAATTCTGGATAAACTATGTTACCAAAATTTAAAATTTATGTGGGATTTATTAATATATTGACTGACCTTCCCTCACTTCTCTGTTTGAGGACACTGTAACACCTTTCTGTGGTTTTCATCTGGCTGTACATCAAAACTTTACATACCAGGTTAATATTAGGATACTTGTATGTCTTCTGGGCAGCACTCTTCTGAATGCTTATCCTAACTCTGTATCAATTCACAGATGAGGTTCATATAAATGGCTTTAGCATCTCACAAGTAAAGCTTGCAGTCATCAAAACAAGTGATATAGGGGAGACATAAACAGCAAAGCAGCCCCTTTTGCATAATGAGTTTTAAATATTTTCTCTTATTTGCAGTCAAAAATCACACTATTTAACAACAATACAATAATTATAGGGGCTCACTTGTAAGTGAAATGAAAATACTGTAATACGTTAAAATACTTCCATTAACTTTATGACTAGAGATAGGGACAGATGGATAAATTAAAAGGACAGACAGCTTAGAAATGTGTAATTACTTAATATCTGTATTGGATTCTATGCAAATTTCTTGTAGTTATTACATTATGCGTCATCTCAAAAAAATCCTCAAGTACCTCTTACCCTCATAATATTTTCCCCCATTGTTACTTGCAGACAGTTTGGCTTTTCACCCAATTTAGGCACAGTCCCTTGTATCCAGGGCAGGCAATTTAGCACTGAATAACTAAAAAGTTCTCTGACAATTCCACTGAAATCCCTCCCTGGTGAAGGTTGTGGGGCTGTTTGGTCCTGTGGCCAGAAATTCGTGGGTTTTGCCCAAAGGCTGTTTATGGTCTTGGAGTACGGTGTAGAAGAGGGTTGGAGGATCCAGTCCCGCTCCTACTGCTCCAAATGGCATGGCATAAGGTGAAGGGGAGTTTTTTACCTAAAAGTTCATCAGGAGATCAATCCTAGACATATTTCAGTGAAACACAATTCCCAGACATATTGTATTCATCCAACTACAGTATGTCCAGAATCATTCACCTTACAGCCACCACTTGTTAAGCAATACATCCAGTAAAGCTAGTTGAACCGCACAGCAGGTAAGTTTTGGAAACAGCTAGGACTCTTGCTCACTAGTTTTAACTTGGCAAATGCAAGTAAAAGAACAAATGTAATTTTTAAAACTTGCATTGCAAAATTCTGTCCTGTTAATAGCCAGCATCATTATACACAGCTTCTGAAAATACATTTGAGAGTTTTACTTATGTTAAATGAGAAATGAAGAAGGAGGATGTCTTTAAGAGCATTGTTTTTACACTTTCTATGTTGAAAAGAAAGGAAAGCAAAGTGAACCCAAGGTACATACCAGTAAGTAAAAACTGATAAAATTTATTATCTTGTAAGGCATGTCTCTGTAGTTCTTTGTGAATCCGACCTGCTGACAGACACTGAAATGCCCTCCCAGAAAATCCTCTGGAGCTCCAGAGTAGAAAAGGAGGAGTATAAGAAGATTAAGGAAAAATTTTACTAAGAGAAACATGAATAAGTTTCAGGCCATATGAACAATACATATTAATTTTACTCCTGTTATCTTATTTGTAAATATTATCATTCTGTCTTTTCCCTTACCTTTAATAAAACAGACTTGTCTTACATTCATTCACAGTAGAACAGCCAATTCTCATAGTATCTGCTATTCTATGGGTTATCAGCATCCTGCATAAGAAACCACCATTCTGCACAGGAGACTCACAAGCACTACAGTGCTACAGGCATATCCAGGCAGGCATCCTTGGCAGGTGATGCTCTTTCAGTCAGAGCGGAATGAAAAATTTTTATAATTAAAATAAAAATAATTAAAATTTTCATGAAAAATTATTTTTTTAAAAAAAGCCCAACTTCCAACACAATGGCAGAATGTACGTGCACAAATAATTGAAGACACAAAATTTTTGCTATATGCACAAGTAATTTAGTGTGCAATATAGCAATCCACTTCATAAGTCTGAATTCAGTCTCATAATTTATAGATGAAATCTTGGTTCTACAGTATCCCCAGCAAAAGCTTCCATTAACTTCAATAGCTGTAGGATCTCACCCTACAAACATCTCTCCTAACCTAAGGTTTTACCTAGCATAGATGGTTATCACCCTCTTGTCAAAGGAATCCTCTTGCTTCAACCTCAAAATAAGGAAAAACTTTACTGTGAGGGTACCAGAGCACTGGACCAGGCTGCGAAGAGAAGTTGTGGAGTCTCCTTCTCTGGAGACATTCAAACCCCTGGACGTGCTCCTGGGTGATCCTGCTCTGGCAGGGGTTGGACTGGATGAACTTTCGAGGTCCCTGCCAACCCCGACCAGTCTGTGATTCTGTGTAAGCACAAAAATGGGCTCTCAAAACGGGACGGATCACCTCTGGATGTGCCCTTCTCCCTGTAGGCTCAGGAAAGCAGATGACTGATAACAACAGACGTCTGCTTGCCCACTGAGAACTTCACCCTTTCCCATACAGGCACGTTGTTAATGCAGACTGCGAGACTGATTACCAGCTAGGGGATGCACATAGCACGAGGCACTGATCTGGTTTTTGAAAGGAAGGCCACTAATTCATTAATTCACATGACCTATTAACTGGAAAAATGAGTAAAGCAATTTAGCTCAGTCATTTTCCAAGACAAATTCCAATCTGGTAACTTTTATGATGAATTTGTGTAAGAAGTAGATTCATGAATCTCTATGAGGAAAGCATAGAAAGCATAATTAATTCTATAAAATTAATTAAAATACATGGTACTACGTGTACGTAGATGTGTTCTCTCTGGCATGTGACTGGAGAGTGCAGTTACTTGAATTACCTTTTTCTATTAGAAAACTTTTTCTGCCCACTGTAATCGAAGAACAATACAGAACAGGATTCAGAAACGTATTCTTGCTTCCTTAACACAAGAATTGTGCATAAAGACATTTCACATTCAACTCATGGCATTCACACCACTGAGTCTAATCCTGTGGTTAGATTTTTATACTTTTGGAAAAGCCTTCCTAATTTGATAATTGCAAGACATGGATCTCCAGATAAAAATCATATCCCAAAACTCAGGAAATAAGTGAGTCACACATTGAGTTAAAAAGTAAACACTTCCCTCAGAAAAAACAGTGACCAGTATGCATTACATGTAATCTGTATGCTGTTATAAAGACAGAATACTTTTCTCTTTAGGTTCAAAATAACTGATAAGAGAGCTGGCTGTCTCAGCCTTCCAGGCTGAGTTTGGCTGCCTCTTGAATGGTCCAGTCATCCCAACCAGAAAAAGGACTTCAATATTCAAAACTCCTACCTGGGTTCTGCTACTAATTCACTATCTGAGCAGTATGAAAACAAGAAATTAGTCACGTTTTAAGGCTTATTTCATAATAGTTGCAAAGCTTCTGTGGTCATTGGCACTGACACTAAACCAGTGCAATGTTTGTGCCATGACGTGCGGTAGCTGCGCGCACCCAGCTTGCTCAGGCTGGGGGAGAAAAAAGCAAAATCAAAACTGCACAATAACGTGCCCAGGTATGAAGAATAAGGAGATCATAAAAATCACTGAATTGAAAGGCTTTGAACAAAAGCATTAGGATTAATTTTTTTTTAGTTGGGACTTCATTTACAACACTGAGAACTGAATTTGGCCCAGCATGAATATTTCATTAGTCAAATGTTAACGATGGGTGACACTTGCTGGTTATTTAACTATGTAAAATTTTCTATGCTGTTATTCTTATTGTTTCATTTTTTTTTCTAAATATGAGCAAATTTACCTTCATAGTATCCTTGTGAACATTATCTCCACTATATACATGAGAAACAGAATCGTAAAAAGATTACTTTCCCCTAAGGCAGTTTACTTAATCAGTAAACGCTTCTCTTTTTACTCTACTTTCTCTTTTCTCTTTCTAATGTTAGAGGGGAAAAGGAAAACGTGTCGATTCTGGGATTTAACAAAATGATTTAGCATTTGGAATTAAGTTAATTTGAACCATCAGCTAATTTTGCTGATTTGAACAATCTATTTAGTAGTCCCTTACACCATGCCTATTGATAAATACACCACAAAATTATTAAGCATTTCCATAAACCCAAAGAAACATATGCTGTCGTTAATTCAAAACAATCACCACCATCCAAAGCCACTACTGGAATTCTCTTATTAAACATCCCTATTCCCTTCTCTGGAAAAAAATGGGAAATATCAAAAAATGTATTTCTGAACTGCATAAAACTTTCACAATAATGCTTAAACCAGTTACATTTCACTTTGTGTAAGAAATAGAACAGAAACTTTTAGATGAAACTTTACTGATATATCAGTAGAAAGCAGAAAATTCAATATTTTAATTTGTGAACAGGATTGGCCACATTTTGTTAGCTTGGTTAAGACGTGAGGAATAATTTGAGACTTTCAAGGCTGAAAGTCAAAGTGAAACTAATTGACTTGTGAAAAGCTACACAAGCATATCCTGGCAGCTTTTAGCATCTGAAATGTAGATGTTCTGTACTGGCAAAACCACAGTTTCTTAACAGCGACCTTCCAAAGAATTATATCTTCAATAATCTCAGCCATTTCACTGCAAAACAAACAGCAAAGTTGTTTTGGGGAGCCTTGTCAAGTCATCCCAGCTTACCTTGAACAGAAGAAAGAGGTCCTATGTATCTCTTGCTCTTAAAAACTTATTGCCCCCCAACACTCTTCACCACTATAGACCCTTCATGCATTTATTAACAATGAGATACCAGTACAATAGTTTTAATGGGATTTTTTTTAATTAATCCTGAGATGAAGCGAAGGAGAGCAAAGAGCATCTACTGCACACAGATTCATTACCATAAGCTTTGCTGATAGTTTATCCTGTTTCCTAATGAAAGCAAAAAACCCCCACGTCTCTATTAAAAAGCAATCAGATTTGGTATCCTGGTGACACTTTAAAGAGCACATTATGTGGGAAAACAAAATAAACATTTATCCTGGCAAATGAAAGTGAATTTGGGTTTTGACACACTTGGCAGGAAGGTAAAATTATATTCATGTCAAGTATGCAGAAAAGCTAATATAATATTTAAATATTTGCTTAAGTAATATAGAATTTAAAACAACACATTAGAAGGAGAATTTTTTGTGCAATATTTTTAAGTTTTTTAGTATGGGACATGCCATGAAAGTAATATGAACAGCTGAAATTTCAGACTTACAGAGTCTCTGTTACACATTCACTTGTAAAGTGGTAAAGAGGCTTCATCTCCTACTGACAGGTCTTTATTTATATTTCCAAGACAAAGGCAGTTCTTCTACTGATGTTTTAAGCTGATAATGAATATATGAAACTTTCCAAAGAAACAACCCTTGAGAATCTGAACCTTACACATATTGAAATAATGAGCCAGTGTTAACACTGTCTCAGCTAAATCCTACAGCCCTCTTCTACTCTCTGATATTACATGTGGGCAATTATTTTAAAAATCCTTTAATTTGCAGCAAGACATAATTCACTGAAGACAGACCTTTATATCACTCAGAAAGTATCTAAATGTTGTATGTCAATGACCTCTGAAATTCTCAACTGTATTTAATAATGTAGCACTAATTCATAAAATGAGCTATACACTGGACGCTAGTTTTAATTCTGAAAGTAACTACTTTAATACACTGTCTAAATATGCAGATATTGGACTTCCCTTTTTGAGTATAAATCTAAATTAATATTAGCTGCATGCAGCCACAAAAATCAAATTTACTCATGTATCAGAATTACATAAGATTATGAAGTTTGAGGGCCAATACTCTGAATTATTAAGAGTATTTTAAAACATTTATTTTAAGAAAAAGCTTTGCTTAATTTTATCTCACTTGCAGAGTGATGCACAATTAGAAAATATTTTGAAACATTTCTAAATTGCCGTAATAATACCATAATAATGAAATGCAACACTGCTCTTTATTGTAATTGTAGATTGCAAAATGTGTTATTTCAAAATCACTTGAAAATATTTCATTTAAAAGTAACCTGATTTGTAAATTTATTTATGAACCATTAAACTAACTGCTCAGATGTCCAGTTTTAAATCAGCACAGCTCCTCTGAGTCCCATTGTAAGTGAAGCCACCATTTATTTCACATCAGTAACATAAAGACTGTTCAGACTGTAAGACATAAACAAAAAGGGCCAGTTTGGGGAACTGGACTTTCAATCTTCCTAATTTGCAGTGCCCAAATCGCAAATTGTTTGTTGCTTTAATAATAGCTTTTGAACATAGTATTCATTCATCCAGTCCGTTACAGAAATAAATTTAACAAGAGACTATTCCCTGCACGCATTCTTAACATTGTTTGCAATGAAAACTATACCTGCCAGAGATGCAATTCAACATGCAAAATTTTCAGTCACTTACAAAAGAGAAAAACAAGTACTATTTTTAAATAGAGGAAGATTATTTTTAAAAAAAATGTATTCTACAGTTGGTCAAATAATTTTGAAAGGTCGAATCCTTTGAACTCAAGAGCTTAGCAAGAGATATCCCAGAATTCAACTGCCAGGATAATCCCCTGAAAAGGAAGCCATGGCTCTAATCCCTCCTGTTCAAAATCAGTTTTAAAGATATTGAATATATGACGTAGTTCAGATCAATATTCTTATGGCTGGGCACTGACAGCTTTGTAAATTTAACCTGAAAATAATTTGATTTTGGAAATGTCAAAACCTGATCACGTTTCTAAGGATTCCTCTCACTCTATTCACAATTTCTTGGAGGTGCAGACTGACTGAAATGGAAGGGTTAGGGGTTTCTTCGAAGGTGAACGGGTGAAGGTGAATCAAAGATCTATGAAATAAAGAAGAAAGATTTTAAAAAAATCACATAGCCCCAGTCACAGAGTAAAGAAAAAATGTCTTAAGTTCAAAATATTTTACTTAACAATTTAACATAAAAGGGATGCAAAGAAAAAAATACCTTTAATAAGAAGATTTTTGAAGCACAGATTTGAAGTCTATTGTATTAAAGAACCTTATAGTACAGTCACACTTACAAGCACAGTTTGGCCTCAATGACTTGACTGTGCTGTAGAAGTTGCTGTAGATTCTCATGCCACCATACACGCTGTTGGAGAAAACTGACTCTTCATTTGTGGTGGCTTGGCTTCCTCAGGGTTTCTGAATTTTTCTGACATTTTTAGCATCAGATCTAGCATTTTTCAAAGGTGCCACGGTCTCTGAAGCATTTTTGTCTCTTTCTTTAAAATCCAACTCAGGGTATACAAAGACGATGGAGGGAGTGGAGCATCTCCCTTATGAGGAGCGGCTGAGGGAGTTGGGTCTCTTTAGCTTGGAGAAGAGGAGACTGAGGGGTGACCTCATTCATGGTTATAAATTTGTAAAGGTCGAGTGTCAGGAGGAAGGAGCCAGGCTCTTCTCAGTGACAGCCAATGACAGGACAAGGGGCAATGGGAGCAAACTGGAGCATACGAGGTTCAATCTGAACATGAGGAAGAACTTTTTTACTGTAAGGGTTACAGAGCATGGCCCAGGCTGCCCAGAGAGGTTGTGGAGTCTCCTTCTCTGGAGACATTCAAAACGTGCCTGGACGCCTTCCTGTGCAACCTCATCTGGGTGTTCCTGCTCTGGCAGGGGTTGGACTGGATGATCTTTCAAGGTCCCTTCCAACTCCTAATATTCTGTGATTCTGTATCAAGGTGAGCAGGCAGAGCAGCCATCTCACTAATACATTTCTTTAAATACTGGAACTAGAAATCAGATCTCTGGCCTTGGGGTAACTCAAGAGTTAACTCCCATTTCTGGAAGGGTGTGATTAGTAGCTGGAAATCTGCCTGAGATGAGTACATCTGAGGATGCTATTACAATTTTTAGATATAATATAATTAGCTGGTGATATGAGCTGACAGCTAATACATCTACAATAAACATAAAAAAATGATTTCCAAGCGGATGCAGAGGATGTGTTCCGTTTCTAAGCTGTTTGATATGGTCTGTGTAAGGAGCTAGGACTCGATACCAGATGCTGTATGTTCTACAAGCTTTTTCTGCACATGTCTGCAGCCTGAGAAAATCAACAGTGCTTTGAATAACACTTCCAGTAAAAGCATCTTCTTGTCAGAGTCACTGTATGATATAGGATATGAATCCCACACAAGTGGATGAACTGATTTTAAATAATACCATCTGACAATGGTAGAACAAACTCTTAGTAGGTCTGACAAAGTCCTGGAAATGGCTGTTAGCTTTGGGAAATAAAATCCAGCCCTCTGACAGAGACTACTCGTCCTTCTTTCGTTTGATCAAATGGAAAACCAAATTTAATGATTGCTTCCGAAGTTCCAGAGGCAAAGTTTCACCAGCACTGAACACTGCTACCAAGGAGCCCGTATCTCTGCCCCTTGCATGTGCCACTTAAAAGAAGAGAATGGAAAAAATGTTTGAGAATTATTTGAAAATAAAATATATGCCTCTTAATGTACTTCTGATATTGCCACTTTACATTGCTTTCTTGCCATTGCTTTTAATGAAATTTCTTTTGGAAAACCAAAAGAAAATCAACTTAA
Source organism: Mesitornis unicolor (assembly GCF_000695765.1). Lineage (NCBI taxonomy): Eukaryota > Metazoa > Chordata > Aves > Mesitornithiformes > Mesitornithidae > Mesitornis > Mesitornis unicolor. The sequence goes on from NW_010183700.1 coordinate 17,773, forward strand.
GCATGAAGTATAGTGTATGCTATACAAATAACAACATGCCAAAGAAATTCTAAAAGCCTGCCACTACCTGCATACACAAGTGAAATGAGCTACATCTCAAGTCATAAATACAAACATCCAACTGAGAAGGATAATTTTTTTCTCAAAAATCTGTGTCCCCCCTCCCCACTTGATAAAGACCTCACTGAATTCACATAAATCCATTTCTAAAATTCATTCTCTATGCAAAATCAATATTTATTCTAGTGATAGTATTATGGTCTTGTCTTCCCTGAAAACACAGGTTTAGTTGTGGATGTACTTTGTCAAGCCAAAGCAGCCACAATGCCTAATTTTTGCCCCGTGAAAGTTAGTTAAATGTAAACCCCAGATTATTAAAGGGTTCAAAGGACAATTTCAAGAATATCTCTGAGATTAAACTCTGCATGTTCACTCCATGAGGACTTTATAGAATCACAGAAGGGTTTGGGTTGGGAGGGACATTAAAGACCATCCAGTCCAACCCCCCTGCTGTGGGCAGGGACACCACCCCTGATGTAAGGCAGCTATCTGAATATGACAACTCTTACTGTTCTTCCTGAGTATCCAAATTAAAATAACCTTTTCTGATTAATTTAATGAAAGTCTGCAACTAAGTATCCTCAATTTTAATCAAAGTTGGCAGAGCAAAATGGAAGAAAAGAAAGCATGCAAATATAAAGCCTGAGGGGTAAAACGCACAAATGGAAACATGCTACTTTGTGTAGAGCAAATAAATTATGCCAGCTTTTTACCAAGCTTTGGGTAAAAAGTAACGTTGTGGATTGATTTTCTAGTGGATTGGGTAAGGATATGTCTCCCATTTTGCCACATGTAGAGCTTAACTGTGTGACTTTACCATTTCAACAGGCACTTAAGACGCTGAAATCTTGCTGTTTCGGATTCCAGAGCTGCGGCACATGTGTGAAGCTATCACCGCGTGCAATTTTGCACAGCAGCCAGATCATATTCTTACGGAAGAATACAGCAAGCAACATTATAGATAAAATAAACCACAACGACTGAGACAAAATGAAAGACAGAAAACCCTGTTCCTTGTATACATAAAACGTCTATTCCAGGAAATACCAGCAGTTACAGATTACAGAAAGTGCAGAAGCTGGAAAGTCCAATTATACGCTACCTAGATTTTTAAACAGTTTTTAGAAATCTGAGATGGTTTATCATCTACGTGTTTTAAAAAAAGCTCTTCTATTTCTCCCCCACCTGCCATTTTAATATCCGAAATGGGAAATTTCAGGACAGACTCATAGAATGGCAGAATAATTTACAACAGAAGAAGTCTGGGGCCTTTTCAGAGATCTCTAGTTTGTCTCTCAGCACAAAAGAAATCCATTTACATCAAGAGGTTTGGGACCTTGACCAGCCAGATTTGGAGTATCTCCAAAGCTGGAGACTTCCTCAACCTCCCTGGCCAACCAGGTTCAATCTTTGATCAGATTTTTTTTTCCCCTATTACACATGAGTTCAAATGCTGTTCCCTTACCCTATGCCCTATATCACTATGCACATTCAAGCAGAGTCTGGCTCCATCTTCTCTGTATCGTGCAAGTTGTAGACAGCAATAACATTTCCCTTTAGCATCCTCTTTTTCAGGCTGAACAAGCTCTAGTAGCCCTGCCTTTCATCACATATCAGGTGTTCCAGCCTCCTAAACTTCTTGGTGACCTCCTGCCAGACTCATTTCAGAATGTTAAAGTCCTTCTTGCACTTGGGAGCACAAAATTGGACACAGATTCCAGTTGTGGTCTCACAAGTACCAGGCAACAGGAAAGCATTATTATCCTTGATCTGCTGGCCAACTGCCTGCTAACATAGCCCAGTATGTGACTGGCCAAGAAGCTCTACTGTTGCATGGGGTCATTGCATCCCAACCTGGCTTTTGTTGAACTTTATGAGGTTCCCATCAGCCCATTTCTCCACTCTGTCAACACAGACCTTTTGAATAGCAAGCCTGCTTTTCAGAGATTTAACTGCTCTGGTACCAGCAGTGAGTATTGATTTGCCATGCTATGAATTACTTCTTTTATTTAGTTTATAAGAATCAACAGCTAATCACTTCTGAGTTTAATGAGAAAGAAATGCTTCAAGAAGATGCAATACAAGGGGAGGCAACTGCCCTGGTTAAGAGATGTCCTATGCTTACTTTGATTACTTGCATGTTAATTTACATGGAAAGCTGATAAAAATAAAATCACATTAACATACATTGCATTCTTCATTGTAATTGTGTTCTTATTCTTACTCTCAACATTAAAATGATAACTCCTCTAGAAATCTGCCATAGGATCCTATATTTTAAGGATAATCTGAGTGAGGTTGCATGTGCAGTCTTATCAGAACGAGCTCTGAAACCACAAATGCTCATATTTCTAATATACTTCTTCCATAGGAAGCAATGTGCTTACTATCAGACGTTCTTAATGACCTTCACCTTAGTTACAGATCATTTGGCTTTCCTAATGACATCTGAAATCCAGAGTGAATGTAGGTGGCAAAGCTTGGCCCCTGGCGGCTTTCCAAATGGGAACTAAAAATGACAGCACTTGTACTTAGCAACTGGGTAACTTGTGCTCAAATCCTGTGACAGGCTAGATTCTAAACTGGAACTTACTCAAAGGAGGATGACGATATATAGATGATAACCATTGAGTGAATCAAGTGATTCTCTTTTTTTTGCTTAAGTGCCTGTGACAAATGTTCACTAAATCCAATCTGAATCCAATCAAATAGCATAAGCAATATAGACCAGAAGTCAGCAAAATGACCGCTTTACTTCTGTGCAGAAAAACTGCACTAGTCCTGGCTAATCCTGTGGTCAGAAGAAAAATAAAACCCCAGACAAAGAACAAAAGGAGGAAAGAAAGATCAAATATACCTAAAGGAGGCACAGAACAAATGTCCATTTAGCCCAGGATACAACAGTAGCTAGCCATGAAGGCTTAGGGAGTAGTACAACTACAAGAAGATCTTATAATTATTTTCCTGAATAGTCATACAGGCCCTGTTGATCTGTGGCTCAAGCATTTCCTTAACCAAATGCAACGTCCTTGTATTCAATAGCCTTCAATAGATTTTTTTCCCCCATTAAGTTGGGCAGTTCAATAGATCTGAGCTCATTTTGGTTATATTTAGCTGGAGTGCAGCTTGAAAATGACTTTCAGTGCTCCTCTACATTGTCTGTGTGCTACAAGCTGCGGATGGAGAGGCTGTGATGAGACACAGCTTGCTCACTCTGCTATCAGAGGGTAAATGCCTATTTAAAAGAAAGGGATTCTTAGTAATTTTGCAGAAGGTATTTGCAGGGATGACCCATGAGCCTGATTAAAATGGAGTAAACTGAGGAAAAAGGGGGCTTCTCTACTAGACCTGTCATGTCTAGAAATAGTAGATAAATGAACCTTCAGATAAATTAAGTTGGCATTGCCTTAGGTTGAGAGGCACACATCAACCTCCTCTGGATGAAGAAGGATGAAGAAGGACTAAGGAAATCCTTTCCTTAGTATTGGTTTGTGAAGGTCCTCACCTATCTGTTAAATCCAGGACCTTGCCTGTTAAACCCTCTCTCTTTTGCAGCACTTGAAATAGAAGAACATCATCAACCTGCTTCTAGTTCAGGCCACAGGGAACCTTCCTCTACTGTTTTCATCTGTTAGAAGATCTTCATAATGGTTCAAAGACCTGAAAAAATACCTTTTTTTCCCCCCACAAAGCATCTGAATTAAATCCTTTCTTGCAGAAAAGATTTGTGTTACAGAATCACAGAATATTAGGAGTT
>NW_010183701.1:0-12357 GCF_000695765.1 Mesitornis unicolor
CTGTGATTCTGTGATTCTGTGATCTTGATCTGAGACAGGAGAGGAGTGATTTTACTAATTTACTTACATTTGCTTTGTATTAATTGAAACTTTGTCTAGATACTTGAGTCAGGAAACAGAGTCACAAAACCTAACAATTGCAAAGTATTTCTTTTAACCTTCCTTTCATAGTTTTAGCTATGTTTGAAGCCCAGTAAAGAATTTGCATAATAATTTAGGCCAGTTTCTAGTAAGCTATTATCATGGAGGGCAAGCTAAATCCAGACTTTTGCTCAAGTAAGTCATTAGCAAATGTCTCTGAATCATATCAAGATGACTGGACTGTTTATATCTATGATATCCCTGCTTTACGCAAACAATTACTCTAATAAGTGTCTGTGATACAGCATGCATTAATTTAATTAAGAGATAATATGAATCGAACAGAGCATTGCCACAGGATAATAGTCTCTTGCTTCTACATGAATGCTAAGCCATTTGAATAAATAGTAAAGGAACATTGAAACATTTATTTTCAAAGAAGAGATGCTTCTTGCTATATGGTTCTTGTTATTTGGCTACTGCACCAATATTTTTATGTAAATCTAAAGCTTAAGCTACATCTAGGATAATTTGGTGCTTGAAAAGTGAGGAGTTTAACCCTGGTATTGTGCTTATAAAGAAAACACACCATGTTTGTCTTGAGTGAACTCCAAGTTCTCGTTTTTCCAAAAAGCTATTTCCCATTTTTTCCCTTGATTTTCCCCACTCACAGAAATTACTCACTTGGGTCATTTCTATTTAATAGATGTGGTCACAGCCTCGTCTCACTGACTCTGAACTTCTCTGACTCTGGTAGATTTATTGAAGTTTTCTATGGAAGATATTATAATAATTTAATCTTTTCCCTAAATAGCTCACTTTAAACCTCAAAGTTATTTTGTTATTATTTCTGCCATGAAAGCTTTATTTGATTCAGATTCTTCTTTGCTGTGTCCAAATATGTAGTGAGAAGATAATTGCTGCTTAAAGTTTAAGTATGTAATGATAAACAGCAGGCCAACTGAAAAGTTGACAGGAGGGGTTTTGTTGGGTTTTTTTTTTCATTTTCTAATCACTTCCCAGGATATGAAGCTATTATGCAACTGCCCTCATAAATTTCTCATATTCCAGCATAAAATGGATTATTTTTCTGGGCCACATGCTGAGCCTTTTGGAGCTCTGCTCTTGAGATGGTTAGATAGCTTCTAATTTCCAGCCTGAATTCATTCCTCACCAATGTACCCTGATTTGTTTTATGCCAGTTCTGTCCTTCATTGTAAATTGCTCTGACTTTTTTCTCGAATTTCCCCTGTGAGAGAACAATCAACTCTCTTCTCAGCCTGATTTTAATGGCATTTATTCTTAATTTATATCTGGAAAATAAAGATCACCTGTAAACTGTTTCAGGAATTTTGCTGTTATTGTAATAGCAGTTAGAATTCTCTAGCATGAAGTTAGATCATACCTGTAAAACCTTTTAAAACACCTTCTTCAAAGGAGTTTGACTCAATGATTCTTTTTGTCCTGTTATTTCTCTGCAGCCTCCAATGGCTTTAACATTCCTTGTGATCCCCTCTTACCTGCCTTTCAGTCAGTCTGTATCCTCCACCACATTCATGTAATATTCAGCCTCATGTCAGAAGCGGTAGCAGGATGTTACAGTGAAACAAGCACTGTTAGTTCAGTAAATAGCCTAACTCTTATCAAAGGGAGGGGTTTTTAAGAATTAAAATTCTTTAAGAATTAAAAAAAGCAATGTAATCACTTAACTCTGGGAGTTCTTCCTGTCGATGGAGTATACACAGGGCAAAGTACAGTGATGTTTGAGGACAATTGGATAAATAAGTGCAGAAAGGAGACATTATGGGCCTAAATTCTTTGCAGAATTAGAGTTGCTATACAGATGGTGTTATTCTGCATCTGCTCGGATTGCAGGTACACACTAGCTCCTAATTATTCCTTGCACAAAATTCCTTCCGGACTGTTCTCCTAGGGAGGACTTTCAAAGGCATTTCCAGAGGGACTTTAACATCTAAATCCCTTTACTGTTTTTGAAAATTAAAACCAGAGTAACTGACAAGAAGCTTTGGAGTAGAAATCTTCTAGGAGAGCAAGTTCCTAACAGTTCTGTCTTTTATTTGTGATTATTCTTTCATACTATTACAGATTTGTGTAACTATTTGATATCACTGTGTGAAATGCATAATTTCTTCTGTTGTTGTTGTTGTTGTTTTCTTTATTCTTGTTCATTGAAAAGCGTCTTTTTCTTTATGTTATTATGTCACGTTAAAATTTAGAATTGTCCAAGAGTCATTTAATGAACTATCAAATTCTCTGACTGCAAGGACTCAATGACAAATCAATATATAAAATAAGAACTAATAAGCAAAAATCAGCATGAAGAATGCAAATAACTCAAGAATAGTCTTGGTAATGTTACTGTTCTAATAGAGAATAATAGAGCTGCATTTTAGAAATTACAGTAAACAAATATACTTCACGACTTAAAATCTCAAACGATACAGAGTTATTAAAATAGTAGTTTCCTACTCTAAGTAGAGAAAAGCAGCACCTGACACAGCATCAATTTTCCATTCTTGCAACTTATCAGCCAGCTGCTGTATTGATTCTTTATGCTTTGGGTGATGCCTAGCCGAGATTAGTGAAATGTTGCAGTATAGCTACAAGAATGTTATTCTACCTTCTCTTCTGCTCCCTTGTTCCCTGTCAAATATCCAGTGAAATGACCATGCATTTTGAAGTACACCAACACATCCAGAAAGGAATATAGCTCCAGCTAGGTTCACTACAGATGAGCCAAAGTAACCTCATGGAACTGTCTGAAAAATACGGATAAGCTTCTCTTCTCAGATTTGCCGGTAAAATGTGAGAGCAACTCAGTTATCATCATCAGATTTAAACTATTCTACATTGCTGAGATAGATACTTCTAATCTGGATTCTTTCTGTCCAAGAGTGCTCTATTACCTTTTGTTATTACCAAATTTGTCCCCAAAATATTGTCAGAAAATCTTTGGTTATAACTTAAGTCTCTCTCTGTATGAAGGAATATAAAGTAAATAATGTAGGCAAAATGAAGTTAAGAATAAAATAAGAAATGTTATTCTCCTTCCTCCGTGTACACAATAGATTAAAATAAACCCAAAGATTACTGATTTAAAGTCAGTTCCTTCAAGCATTTGTGTTATTCAATTAAAATGCATTAGGCAATAAAAAATGCATGGCATATACATGGAATATAAAATAAAAGTAGCTAAATAGGCTAATTGGAAGCTTAGCTGTTATAATGACAAATGGCTCCATCTCTTGCTTTTAATTCATATATCATTATATATCAATAGGGACTAATTTGTAAAATGCCTCACAGGCTTTGATTGACACTAACTGACTGGCTAGCTGTAGCTGCCTTAATGATAGACATTTGCAACAGTCTCGAGGGTAAAAAGATCAGTATTATGCAACTTCTGATATTGCTCACTTGCATGTTTGAGTCTGTGAAGAATAGTAAGTTACAGCCATGGAACTTAATGTGGATTACAGTTCCCTTCCCAACTCACATGTCATTGGAAGGATTTGCTTTTGTCAGAAATTTTTAACCTCATTATAATTAAAGGCATTATCTTCAAACACAGGTTCTTCAATTAATGGTTTTGGTTTGTCAATGTAATTATTGCAATTGGTTTACTATGCAAATTCAGTGACTTTCTGAATTCATCTCATACAGAGATTGTTAAACCAGTATTTTACTGACTGTGCCAAGCTGTTCTTTTCTTAAAAAAAAAAAAGTATTATCACAAAATTATCCACAGAGGACTGTGCTAAGATTATGTCTGACAGACAAGAGTGTGGGACCAAAAAGTACTGCACTTTACTTTGAGGATAAAAAAAGCTAAGGAGATAGGATAATCCTACTGTCATAACCAGTTTGTTTACTGAAGAACTGAGATCCACCTCCAGAGTCCCACACCCTAGATAAACACCCAGAACTTTCACAGCCAGTTGTGAGAAATGCCCTGAACATACTATGCCAGATGGAGACAACTAAGTGCAAATACCATCTTCACAGCTTGTGCTAAAGCCATAATACCACCACTCTTTCTCTCACATATCTTCTTATATCCTTTCTCTTTTTCTGATTTTTTTTTTGTTTTTCTGTATAAAAAAGACCTTGGTTTTGCCAGTCACATTGTCATCTCATAGAGAAATGTTCTGAAATAATCTGCTGCTGGTAGAGGTTTTCCCAGCCCCACACAGAGACTATCTGGTGAGCAAATAGTTCGTCCTCTTCTGGCTGACAAAAGTAACCTCTTCAGGCAGCACAGCTGTGGGCAGAAAAGGATGTATGTCTCTGGAGGAGTGACCAGACATTCTGGATTAGCTAGGGCAGCCTCTCAGCTCTCTCTGTATACAAGTATGCTAATGATTTTGAGGAACCTTCATGTTTCAGAAGGTTCACATCATCTTTTTGAAGGTGTCCTGGTTTACTTGGACAGAATTTTAAAGTCAATTTTCTGTTGAGGAAAAGTGAGATTTTGTAAGGACTGCAAGACTATTTCATGGGAACAAAGTGATAAGACTTTGTTGTAAGTTTCAGCTAAAGATGAAGTGTGATGCTCAAGGTTTTCAGCATTCTTGAGTTAAACAGGTGCGGAGGCTGGGGGAAGCAGAATCCCAGGGTAGCTGACCCTGAGCTGACCCCAGGCTGACCAGTTAGTACCATTCCATACCATAAACATCACATTCACTATAAACTGGGGAGTTTCCTGGGGATGGCCCTTCTCCCTTCTTCCTCCTTTTTCTTCCCACTTCCACAGTGGACATCTCAAGAGGGACTTGTCTACCGTCCTACCCTTGAGGCTTACTCCCTCACAGTATTGGCTGACTACAACTCAGCTCTTGGTTTGGCTTTTGTATCTCAGTGATCTTTATATGAATAGTGCTATTAATATTAGTTTCTATTATTATCTATTAAATCTATTTCCATTTCAACCCATGGATCTCCTTTCCTTTTCCTGATCCCCTCCCCGGGTTGGGAGGAGGCATCAGATGTTACAGCAACACTATAAACCACAACAGAAAGGCAGGTTAGAACTTCATGACCTCTGTCCAGACCACAGGATCCTCTTACATACCCATTCTCAAACACCTCGCGAAAAAAGGACTAGGGAAGAGAAGCCCCAGCCCAGTCCTTCAGTCTTGCACTGGGTCATGCATGCCCAAAGGAGCAATGTGGGCTCTTCGGGTTAGCCAAAAAAAGAGCATGACCTTCATCATAGTTTCCCTTTTAAAAAACTGTTAAACTCTAGTCCACAATTCAGAAGTGAAGCTCAGAAGCAGAAGCTGCATTACCCTTTTTTGCTGCCCTTTTAATCTTCTTTTTTTCTGTGTTTATCTTCTTTTGTTCTGAAGGACACAGACTGCAACAACAGCATCTATCTAAACAGCTTTTACTTTTTTTTCTCTATCCCAAATGGACAGCTATTACCATCTAAAAGCTGTGATATAAGAAGTCTATTTCTGAAAGCTTTAGAGCAAAAGCAGAGAGTAATAGAAAAAAATGCTGTTTAAAATTAGCCTTGTTTAGTTCCTTATATGTCATAAAGTTAATTGTTTTCTCTTTTCATTTCTGTATCTTTAATAAAAGTTTAAAAGATTTTAGATAGCATTTATTATCGTGGTACTCAAATTTTGAACATTACTTGTCTGTTCACAGTATTGTAAAGTAACGAGGTTATGAGAATAGCTTTGTAAAGCCCAGCCAACCTATTCTATCTGAATTAATCCAGCACTACTATATTTTTCTAGGTTTTATATTAACACCTGTCATTGTACTACCCAAGCTCCTAAAAAGTCTTTTTAGAAAGAGAATGCCAGTAAATGACTTTAATAACATGCTGGATATAAATTAACCTTATAAAATGGGTATTTGAAGGTTTTCAAATTGTAATGCCCTCTCTGCTTTCAGAATCCTACTAATATATGTCTTCCCTTATCTGTTTCTTGTAAGACTTAAAATTAATTCTTCTCTTAAAAATATACATTGATTTCAATCCCCCTATCTGCAACTCTTTGTTCATCGTAAGAGAAAGCGTTTAACTTAGCTACATGCACATGTATCTTGTTCACACATCAACTTTTTAACTCCAGAACTGAGTTTTAGAAAGCAAAATGATGATTTCAGGAAAGTTTCATTATTTGAAGGGATGTACCTAACATAAATCAAACTCAGTTATGCTCAGATAGATTAACCATCAGAAGAATGTATACAGAAGGACATACTCTGGAAAGCATGAAGCTGTTTCCTTTCATAAACATTATTTGTGGTTCAGTTAAGTGTTCACTGGGGGTTTATGATAGTGTATTTGGTCTCAAAATAATCTCTCTCTTCATCAACTGTTCCCAGCAGGACAAGAGCAGGTTCAAGACAAGTTCTAGCCCAGCTGCTCTCGAGGGGAATACAGTCCCAAGATGGAGAATTGTAAACTGGATATTTGTGATGGCTTTTGAAATGAGAAAGACAAGGTTTGGTCATTTTGTCTGCAGTTAGATGTGTATTAAAGTACTTAGTGCAAAATGGTGTGTTACGTATAGCATGAAAACTGAAAACTTCCCATATTATCCCCAAACAGGGTATCCCAGTTTGGGCTTTATTGTTTAAATCACTAAAGACTGGGTTTTAAAGTAAATCTTTACCTCATACATCCTGGGAGAGTCTTTCAAGCATTGCATTTATGAGTTAGAGGTGGAAACCACTACCACTTTTTTACAAACCAGCCCTTTATTTCCTTGTATCCTCTATAAGTTAACCAAGTGATATCTGCTACCCTGCTGTTAAAAACAAACACTATTAATAGCAAATATTTATTATTATTTTACCTGAAGTGAATTTCTTTTGTTTTGCTTTTTGATTTAATGAATTCTAATTTTAATTTTTGGCATTTATTTTCTTTATAGCTGAAGTGGAAAACACCTCTTACTTCCCAACCCTCATTTTGAAATCCCAACCTTCCCTTTACCATCCTAACAGACCAAACCAGTAAGCATATAGAAAGGAAGATATTGACAGGAATGTAATCATTAAGAATGCATTTTGATTTAAAATAAGCAATTAACACCATAAATTTTTCTGGAGTTCTATTTATGAGAATGGATTTTAGAGAACAGGAATTCAAAGTATGAACTAAAAAAATACTGTTTTGTAAAGTATCTAGCAGCAAATAGGCATTCATTCATCACACAAGTATTTACAGGATTAAAGTGGCTCTTTTGAGGGCAATAAGAAGGCTTGGGAGGAATATCCTGGCAAAAGCTAACAACATTCTCTGAGCTCTCTTAAGTACCAGAATAACATAAAACTTCACAGTTTGTCAAATATTTGCATTAAAGAAGGAACACTACTTAGAAATAGGAAGCTTTAATAAAATGAATACATTTAGTCAGCTGAACACTGGTTATTTGTAAGGTTCTCAGGAGATGTAGCAGGAGAAGCCTTATATATCCAAACTTCAGCTCTCAGATATATCAAGACTTAAAACTCGAAGGAGTGCTAGAACAAAATTTAATGGTTTTCTCAGTGCCAGATCAATTAGTATGCTGGGCCATGATGTTTAATAAGAATGGTTCCTAAAGCTTGTAATGTTTTAAAGTCAATGTAACAGATATGTAAAACACTCATTTAAGATTTTAACAGCCAACAGGAAGTTTCTTATATGAAAGAATAAATTAGAAAGAAATATTTTTTCATATCTTTTAGCTACTGAGGCAGCAAAACCCTGGTGAAAACTCAAATTTAGCAAATTTAGAGCGGTGGGGTGCAATAGGTATTGCAATGGCCATTTTTTTGGAAAAGGAATACCAGTTTTTCACACAACAGTGCTGCCCTTGTGTCTAAACACACCATCCTTACCTGTCCTAATAGGAAAATGTGTGATCTGCTCCTTTATCATCTCATGACCACAGAATCACTGAAGGAAATGCAGGCAGGTTTATTTGGTGATTATTCCTTTGGAAAGAGGAAGGGCTAGGGGAAAGAGAAGGGCTTAGGGAAAAAAAAAAGACAAACAACAAAAAAACCCCATTATTAGTGGGAGGAGGAAGGGATGGGACCAGCTTTTGCCAGCAGCTTTTTGCACTAGAGAGGTTGTGCTGCTTGTCAGGGCCTCTGAAACCCTGGACTTGGCCCTGGCTCACCCAAGGCAGCAACAACATCAGTAGGTTAAACCACCCAAGACTGGAAATGAACTTGAGACAATTTCCATTGTGAGAAAACCAGAATTAAATGTGTACTGCAAATAACCTGATAATATTGAGACTTCTTGAGACAAGCAGTTTGCAAAGTAAAGATAGGAGTACATACTTGACATCTCTTATGGGACGGAAATACAGAAGGCAAGGGTGTATAGACTGAGATCCAAAGGCCAAACCAAGAGTTGAAGAACAGAAAGAGTAAAAGCATGTTTTCATATGCTTTCACACCTTCATTGTAGCTGATTTAAAAAGCTTTCACTAGACACGGAAACAGATGCATTACTTCTCTGTGCTTCCCGCTATTGGAGGAGGTTGAACCCAGAAAGCTGATTTGACACAGTTAAAAGCCAAACCAATGCCTTTTAGCACACTGCCCTGTCAACATGCAAGATCAAATCTTATTCCTATGAAAATTTAAAAGAATTGTGTATTTCTTATTTTAGTTACTTGAAGGCATATTTGAAACTTAAATAAACATACCTTATTCTACCTGAAGATCACATCTTCCATGCAGAGTCACATTTCATGTTAGTTTTTTTAATTTGAGGAATAAGTTCTTTTGACTCATCATTCAATTAATTTTCTACCAGAAAACAACCATTGGAAAGAAGTAGCACTCCACTGAAAAATCAGGCTGTGGAAATTAATGTTATGCCAACCAACTAGTGCTATCAGTTTGTAAAGTCTATTGTCACCTAATGATATAACAGACTCCATGGATCTTACAAATAAATGTTCTCTTTAATGACCACTGTACAGCAACTGTATATATGCATATAAGGATGTAAGCATCTGTATATTCCTCTGCTCTTTGTCTGTTTTGTGAGAGTTTCACGGAAGATGGGGAACAAGAATGTTAAATCTTTCTAGATGCAGAAAGGAAAAAAAACCCAGAACTATTTCCAATAATTTGAAGTATTTTGTGACCTTTTTATAACTGCTTAACGAAGATTCATTTTTACTTCTTCAAGATAGTAATGGATGAAAGAAACACATTCGTAGAATGCTTTTGTGAGCAGTCTGGGAGGCATTTACATTGTAATCTAACTGTGTGGTTGCAGATGAACCAGAACTGATTTGAAAACCACTAGTTCAGACACCAGTACCTCCATAATTTACCAATACTCTTGAGTTTGGTTTAGGTGCACAATTCTAACTTAGAAGCTACTTTACATAGTTATTTTTTCCAGCCTGTGCTTACTCCTTCCTGTCTAACGATGCGCTGTCTTACAGAAGCAAACTGAGTAACACTGGAGAACACTTTTTTGTTATGACTTTTCCTTATGCATTCACTTGACCACAATTTTCTTTCAGACAGAAAGATGCAGCCTTTATTGCTCTTGTGGGTTAACTCTAGTGGGCAGCTCAGTCCCACCCAGCTGATAGTTCACTCCCTTCAGTGGGGTGGGGGAGAGAATCAGGAGGGTAAATAGGGAAAACTCATGAGTTGAGATAAAGACAGTTTACTAAATAAAGTAAAAGCTGTGCGTGAAAGCAAAATAAGGAATTCATTCATTACGTGCCATCAGCAGACAGGTGTCCAGACATCTCCAGGAAAGCAGATGTCCATCATGTGGAACAGTTACTTGGGGAGACAAATGCCATCACTCTGACCATCCACCTCCTTCCCCCTTCTTCTCCACAGGTTTTATTTGCTGAGCATGACATAATATGGTATGGGATATCCCTTTGGTCAGTTGGGGTCAGCTGTCCCAGCTGTGTCCCCTTCCAACCTTTTGCCCACCCCTAGTCTACTCACTGGTGGGGCAGCGTGAGAAGTGGAAAAGGACTTGATTACTGTGCAAGCACTGCTCAGCAATAACTAAAATATCTCTCTGTGTTATCAACACTGTTTTCATCACAAACCCAAAACATAGCAACATACAAGCTACTATGAAGGAAATTAACTCTATCCCATCCAAAAAAAGTAAAATTATACAGATGGAATTGAGAATAAATATGTGATATCTCATATACTATTTCTGGGAATGAAAAAGATGGGTACTTTGCAAGCAAGCTAACCTAGAAATTCAGTGAATGTTTCTCTCCAGAAAAACAACTCTTACTTGAACTTTTCATTTGAAAGGTAAGGCAAATTACTTGCTGCAGTCCTAAAGAAAGCCAGAAAGTGTAACTGTGTAGTTCAAAAGAGAAAACAATCATCTAGAAACTTGTAGTTAAAAGTCTCCTTTCTGAAAAGATCCATGCATTCATGTCCATCTTTAAATTACACAACTGAGATCATACAAATACATATACATGCACTAAAATATATGCGTATAAAATGGTGATCTGTGTAGTTGATCAAAATATTCTGGAAAGTCAAGGTAAGAACTGATGGAAAATAAATTACTTAACCGAATAATCTGATTTATAGAGAAGGCTTGCATGAGTCTTAGTAATATTAATGAAACCTAAAGTATTCATCACTTTTGATTATTAGAACATTTTCAAATCTGGAGGATGGATTTAGGCATGCATCAATTGAAATCAATGTGTCATCTCTGCTTAAGTCAGTCCACGCATTTTTCTAAAAATTGCACTAAAGGTAGTTAATATTTGATACCAGAATTTGAAAACTTAACATTTAATCTATTAGAAAATCTCAATAAAATTATATAATAAGGATTTTTAAATTTTTGGGGGTTTGGCAATATTCAAATACTGATTTTTAGCTTGGAGTTACTGGAACAGCAGCCTTTAATGCTTGTGTGTGAGTATTAGGTATTGATGTCACAAATGGGAGACATGGCTTGATGAAGCAATCTTACAGAGGCAGAAGTCCCACCAGTGTGAAAAATACTTGTAAAGAGAGACTTATAAGAAAAATAAATTTTCTCTAAGATTATTGCCAAAATTGCAATGATGTACCATCACAAACACAGAAGAATAGTGCAATTGCTTAAATAAGAAATGATGCAGTCTTAAAGCTACAATGTTTTCCAGGTCTGGAACATTTCCAATTAGGAGCCAATGAATATAGGTTTCCATGGTGATTTGCTAAAATGTGGAATGAACTTCATTTCATGATAATTGCTACGTATTTGGAACTGAAGTGCATCTTTCAGTTTCAGGCTAAGATTTTCAGGCCCTAATCACAGCTCTGGATCTGAATCTACTGATGAAACGTATAATAAAATGCAGGGCTATCCTACATTTATTTTGGAGGCAGGAAGATTTACAGGAGACTGAATATGATTTTTCTTACTGCATTCCATTCTTTTGGCTTTTGTTTGGTTGTGTAATCTTTAAAGTAGCAGTACATATTCTATTTTTGGAGGGAAAAAAATAAAGGAAGCTTTAGAAAATCCCTTCTTACAACACTTGTGTGAATAGCAGCCAGTACTTTGATTATCTGTCAGTAACACAGAGCTGCATACTCCTGTTACATTTTCCTCAAAGCTTATATGTATTCTACAGTAATTGAATTTCACTATAGTTCTTTCATACCCTATACTTCCACATATTTTACATCACAATACGCTTGCCAGCAAAAAGTAACAGCATACCCTTTCATAATTTTATGGCATTGTGAATGTGTGCAGCAATTAAACTGTAATAATAGGATGTCAAATGTTTCTTTAATAGCTATTCTGAAAGCTATCTTTTCTTCACAGAATGAATGACTATTTACTAATCCATTTATCTTACAAATTCTGGTTGAAATTGAGGAGAAAGATTGACCTGTTCTATTAGGCCCTCCTGCTGGTTCAAAATTAAAAGGTCTGCTTCTCCGCTGAAGGAAGTTGACATACTTGTTAGTTTAGATCATATCCCATTTTGGCCAAAAAACTCAGTTACTTTTTCCACTAATCTCTAAGATGCATAGCTGATTGTACAGGTAGCAAAAAGTTATTTCTTTCAGCTGCTAAAAATTCTTCCCTGAACACAGCTTTTAAGGATTAATATTAGGGAATTCTTCAGTGACTCATTGTCATGCCAAATGTGATTTCTGTAGACAGTGGAAGAGTTGCATATCCACGCTAAGGAAGTGAGAGACACTAGGCGACTCCACTGAGCTGTGGAGTGGCCCTTGAGAAAGGCACCAGAGTCAACTGTGGGGCTGCTG